>NC_063204.1:3255435-3340435 GCF_017589495.1 Alosa alosa
ACGGCTTCAAACTCTCATTTGGATGCTATGCTGACTGATACAATAAGGAGAATGTAATACTACCGTGGCTGCACGCCACAATCACCTCTTTAGAGGCATTCTCCAACATGCAAGGCAGTGCAAAAGACTCTCACATGGAAGCCCTGAACAAGAACATGAGGCCTTAGACCTGTTGGGAATTAAATGCCAATTCTTGCATGATGTTGCTTTAAAGACTTCAGCCCTCCTGGTCATTTGCCTTAACAAATGCAGGGGGACGCAGCCAGAACATCATGCATGAACGCTACAGTACAGTGTGAGAAGAGCTAAACTCTCCTCATTAAAACCAAACATGTCAGACTTGTTCTGTTCATGTGCATTGTTAGGAACTAATATGGCTGAAAATGAGTGGGGTGTGTGTGTGGGGTGTGTGTGTGTGTGTGGGGGGGGGGGGGGGAGGCCAGACGACTGGATATTTCTCACGGGGTCTTTGCCCATTCAAAGGCTGGTCACACCACGAGCGTGCAGCGCCAGCGGGCAGCAACACGGGCGGCCATGTTGATAATGAAGCAGCTTGTGTTGTCCTAAACCATCTGGAGCGCATGAGGCGAGCGGCGCTGTGGCTGCCCAGCGCAATTAACTGCCACGTCCTCTTGGACACCGTTTCCATGGCCGGCCGGTGGGGGATGGGGGGTGAGGGGGATGGGCGGGGGAACAGGCCGGCATCCTGGGTGAAGCCCATTCCATTGTCACAGCTAAATCGTAATTTCAGCCCACAACAAGTAAACTGGACTGGCATTCATCAAATAACCACAGGCAATGCAGGGGCTTTTCTTTACCTCTCTCTCTCTCTTTCTCTCTCTCTCTTTTTCTCTCTCTCTCCCTCTTTTCCTCTCTAAATGTGTGGGAGTTGAGAAACAGGCAGTTGAGAGAGGCTAGCCGTCCCACTTTTAAGCTCTTATAATCACACAAAAAAAACCCCCACAGCAATGTGTTCTAGAAGGAGCCCAGTCGCACGACCGGTGTCCTGACGAGTCGAGAGTGGGATCCGGACTCATCACCTCGCGAGGGTGTCACCGCTGTGGCGGTCATCTCTGACACACCTCACTTCCTGCTTCTCAAGGGTGTCACCGCTGTGGGGGTCATCTCTGACACACCTCACTTCCTGCTTCTCAACACCTGAAGACGGCAGCAGAAACGAGCCTGTTTGCTCCCCCGGGGTTTTCTCTGAGCGCAACGTTCATGTTTAAAAAAGGACCAGTCAGGAAGGCTCGAGTGTCTTGGACAAGTCCAGTCTATTACTCTGCACATACCACTGTGATGTGTGTTTGGGTCATTGTCCACACTCATACATTTTGTCTTTTAATTTGATTTATAACATCAACTCCTGTCCAGGGACAACAGATGTAAATTAGCCTTGTGGCTATAATCTGGCCCAGTTATATATTGTGCATTGTCCCTGTCAAATAAACGTAGAATAAAACCTAAAATAAACAAGTCACAGGAAAGAAAGCAATAAAGAATCTCCACGGCAACCACCAGCCTCAGCTTCCTCTTGCCTTCACCGCCTTGTATTGTGCGTCTAGCCGTGTCCAAGACAGGCCGCTTCTCGTGCGTCTGGCCGTACTCAAGACAGGCCGCTTCTCGTGCGTCTGGCCGTGCCCAAGACAGGCCGCTTCTCGTGCGTCTGGCCGTGCTCAAGACAGGCCGCTTCTCGTGCGTCTGGCCGTGCCCAAGACAGGCCGCTTCTGCTTCAAGGTGGGGAAGTGACACGACGCTGCCAGTGAAACATATGACAACATTATTGAGGGTAATGATGCTGTCGTATATATGCAAAACCTGGGATGCATGCCTCTGCTCCGCACCGCACCGCGTTCTAACGACAGGGCTGCAGAGCCGAGTGCCTCGTGCACTGCCTGGTCATTAACTCCCACGGACGCCCAGACACAAATCTCCACTCAAGGAACCATGACCAGAATTCTCATTACGTGAAATCATTACAAAATCCGCTCATTTATTGTCACCCTTTCAGAGCGTGCGTGGCACCTCCATGCTCCAGACATCAATCTATGGCATTGTATTGACACTGTTCTATATGAGACGTGTAGCACTGTAGTATCCACTGACTACATGTTTAGCTTTAAAAGCTATATGGTCAGTAACCAGCGAAGACGTTAACCTAGTGAATATTTCAGCTGCTGCTCAGTGTATTTATTCTGTCAACAGGAATGCTACTAAGAGAGCATGTACGGTTCTTTTCATTGAATGATATCCCTACCTCTGCCAAGCAAACATCCATCAGACCGAGGTTACTGCCAAAAAGCAATATCTGCAGTTGCATTGGGAAATTATTTAATTAGTTTTAAATTACATTGCATGTTTGCATGTTACAGTATGGTGCACATATTGCTTTGTTCTGATAGTAATAATGTTGTTGCTAGATACGTACGGCAGGTTTTCATTTTTAAGGTGATCTATTCAGTAGTCTTTTCATTGTTTGCTGGAGTTACACAGTGAGGAGGAAGTAGACATGCTCTGTAAATTCCCTTAGAGTAAATTAAAGATGCAGAAATACAGAAAATGTCTCATTGTCTGCAGTGCTTTCACAAGAAATTATGTTGAACATCTGAGTGAAATGAAACTAATCAACTAATTTCAAATTTTCAACACCCTTTCTATTGCTTTCTGAGTAATTACATGAATATACTCTGGTCTATATTCTACACAGCAGAGCTATTAACATAGTGAACTGAAATACAAAAATAATTATTAATAGTGTAATTTTGCGTTTGTTTGATATGAGGGCACAGAGCATCAGATAATATTAAAAATAATTTCTTTTGTTTCTTTTGTTTACAATCTCATTGAGATAAATTGGACACGTACAACATGAAGCGATGTCTCTACAGGCTCACACAGTGCTGATATCATGCCCGGGGTTAATTATTATTACAATGTTGATTATGTTGAAATGTTGAAAATGTATGACAGACAAATACTGTTTTCAATTAAAACATCAGGGGTAAAATAACCAATATTTAGATAATCAAAATAACTATTTGACTGAAAGGAGATATTGATCCCCAAGGGGAAATTCTTTATCACTATGGGGGGACCTAAGCAAATGACTTGTAGTGTAGACTTAATGAACTCTTTTTCCAACTTCAAAACAACCCCCCCCCCCCCCCCCCTTCTGAGCTACCTTTCCCCCGCCACCGTCACACCCGCCCGTTCACGCTCTGATTGGTGTGACAGCTCGTTTACCGCACAACAATTCATTCTCATTTCTGGGGAAAACGCTCTATCGCACTGATCTATGTCCTCTCAGGTTCATCATAATCACGCCACACAGTGATGACTTTTAAAGTGAAACAGATTAAAGGGCCCAGGAGACAGACATTAGGGGGACGGCATCAACATCAACAAGCACCTGACAGGACGCATGCACAGGAGATAAGGGCCACTGTGCTTTGATAGGAACACAATAGCTAAATAATTGCATTTCAGGTAAATAACTTTTTCAACACGATTAGCCTACAGTATAAGTATTCTGTTCAACAAAGATTACATGACATAACAGTGTAATATTGGGTTATTGGATTGGACATGACATAACATCTCAAGTGTAAGATTGGGTTATTGGTTAGGTTGGGTTAAGATTACATGACATAACATCTCAAGTGTTAAATTGGGTTATTGGATTGGATTGGACGATGATCAGTAAGAGAGAGCAGAATTGAGTTCCATAACTACTAATATCTTCAGAAGTTATTTAATCTCACTTAGAAAGGTTCTACCAAAGATCCTTGATTACTAGCTCCACTTTAACCCTCTCTGGTTCCACACTGTGTCCATTAGAATGTATTCCACAGTAATCTCTCCCCTCTCCTTCTCTGAGAGGGAGTTCTGTGCTCATTACTCATTTGTACCACTGACATTCTCTGAGAATCTCATAGTGGGTCTCTCGACTGTGTGACAAAGGAATCAACACCAGTTGCAACAACAGGAGATTAAAGAGGGTTGTCACCAAAGCCTGACATGATTGGCTATGACCCCCCTCCTCTGACATGATTGGCTATGACCCCCCTCCTCTGACATGATTGGCTATGACCCCTCTCCAGTCCACTCTCTGGTCAGTGAGTGCACCCTAAGGACCCCTCTCAGCCAAACCACCACTTGTTCCAGCGTCTCCTCTCTGGAAGATGCTACAGGTCCATATGCACTAAAACCAAACGTTTCAAAAATAGCTTCTTCCCTTCAGCAATCAGACTCCTAAACACTACAAAATTGTATTATTGACAATTGTATTTATTTATTATCTATTGTTGTTGTTTTGTTTTGTTTGTTTTTCTTTATTGTAACAATTACCTCTTCCTGTAACAATTACCACTGAAGTATATCTATCTGAAAAACACAAAAAAGGCATTGTGAGGGGCTGCAAGCTCAGGATGCTGATATGGAATGACTGCTTACAGTCTACCGTCATATCATAGTTTTAAAATACAGAAAATAATTTGATTTCCACAACATGATACACACTCATTTCCACATCTGCTTCCCTGACACAAGATCACAACAGTTGTGTGCTCACTACCTCCACACACACACACACACACACACATAACACACACACACACACACACACACACACACACACACACACACACACACACACACACACACACACACACACACTGGGAATAAGGATCCCACAATGCACTGTAATACGCTGCCTTGCTGTATCAGTGTCAGGCGGAGGCCTGTGTGTTGCTAACCAGTGTGGAAAGCAGCTAATTCGCTCATAAAATATACAATCGAAATACAAATGGAGCGGCCATCCCAGGAGCAGGGAGCGCAGTAAACAAACGTCAGCCTCCATGGGCGGCCAGCGGGACAGGAACCGGAGTCGACAGCCGTGTCGCACCGTCCGACGTCTCGTCCCCCCCGCTGTTCAAGGCAGCCAACTAATGGGGGTCACGCTAGACGAGGCCTGCGGCGCCCTCGGCAAGCGCGTGGCAAGAATTGGGGTGCTGGGATAATGACCCAACTGGACCCATCTGCCATCAGAGAGGGATGAAGTCGCCGAATTACAACAATTACAGCGCCGGTTCTCAGTTACCAAACCTAATGTACCTCGGACACGATTTACTTTAACACTCAGTTTGGCCGATGCGCACTGACCCTCCACTAGACAACTGATGAAACCTGACAGTCAATTTATAAAGCATATTTTTGGAACTAGTCATTTTATTTCACCTTGTTCCCTCCTTCATGTGGGGCTAGGCAGCATTTTAATTGGGCTTTCCTCCACCCGTCTCTTTCTCACGTTTCGGGTAAACAGTTTAATAGGACACTGCAGTCTGCAGTCTGCATGGCGTTGACAAGCCACATCCCCTAGGAGGTTAATTGCCCCGATGCAGTCTAACGCACTAATACCCAGCTATTGAACATATGCTCAATCAATCAAGAGCAGACATGACAGTTCACAAAACGCTTCCGCCTTAATTGCCAACAGTCGCTGGGCACCACTCTACCATTCCCAACAGCTATTCCCAAAGAGGATTCCCATTACACTCTCGAGAGGAGAATGTGGACCAAAGAGCGCTCGAAAAACTAACGAACAGCTTTAAAATAATTAAAAGACTGAGCTGCAAAAAAAAAAAAAAAAAAAAAAATCCGACTAAATTCCTCTGAGAGGATCATGGGCTTTCGGGTGACAAAGTGCAAAACTGAGCGGGAACATAACGAGGACACAATGTTTGGGGAAAAAGGCGTTGAGTCCACTCCAAATCTCTCTCTGATCGCTGAGGGCATTAGGCACAGTATCCCAACATAGTGGTCCTAGCAGAATTACAGGCCTCGTCCTCGGATGAAGAGTGAGCTGCCCACAGCAGAGCGGAGGATGAACATGTTAATGAGGCGGGTGGACATCACAAACGCAGCTCCGCAGTACGTTTCCTGACTTATGACTAATTATGGCTCCGGGAGGAAAGTCAATAAAACGCCACGCCGGCAACATTAGCCCAACGATTCCGCACAGATTAATTGCATTATTACTTGCCATGCTTACAGCCTTGTCAATTGGGAAGTTTAAATGATTAAGAACCTTAATTTCAAAAACAAATGGGTGTCCTCCACCACCGGATATGTGCGTTTGAAAAGTTATGTCCCGCTGAACGCTAAAGTAAATAAAACGATGGCCTACGCATAGCTCTGGTGGCATCACCTAATGGAAGAATTGATTATTGAACCCCAATGATGGCCTACGCATTGCTCTGGTGGCATTACCTAATGGAAGAATTGATTATTGAACCCCAAGATTTAAAGTATTCAATGTAATATAAATAGATTACATGCAGAGCAGCAGGCGAGCAAGAAAACACTGATTCTAAACGCTGCAACATTCAGAGGATAGCCTTCTTAAGGGTCAATAGATCTCCGCTGTAGAGGATGTGATGTGGAGGAGGCTGCAACATACAGTACAGAGGATGGCCTTCTTAAGGGTCAATAATAGATCTCCGCTGTACGGTGTGATTTAGAGGAAGGTAGATTTGAAAACAGCCCAGGGCAACTGCTGACTCCTGGATTAAGTAAATGAAATGATTATGGCCATGGGAAACACACACAATCAATGATGGTAAACGTGACGTAATAAACCAGAGACAGAAGGGCTAGTGTTGGACACAAACGTGAGGTAATTAACCAGAGACAATAGGGCTAGTGTTGGACACAAACGTGAGGTAATTAACCAGAGACAATAGGGCTAGTGTTGGACACAAACGTGAGGTAATTAACCAGAGACAGGAGGGCTAGTGTTGGACACAAACGTGAGGTAATAAACCAGAGACAATAGGGCTAGTGTTGGACACAAACGTGAGGTAATTAACCAGAGACAGGAGGGCTAGTGTTGGACACAAACGTGAGGTAATTAACCAGAGACAATAGGGCTAGTGTTGGACACAAACGTGAGGTAATTAACCAGAGACAATAGGGCTAGTGTTGGACACAAACGTGAGGTAATTAACCAGAGACAATAGGGCTAGTGTTGGACACAAACGTGACGTAATTAACCAGAGACAATAGGGCTGGTGTTGGACACAAACGTGATGAAAATGTGAGAAAACTCAACACACTACTGCTGGCGTCTCCTCAGTCATATCTACCCAAAGCCACATGTGCTGAGCTACTGATCTCAGTACAGACACTGACATTTCTGTCTGGCTTGTGATCATCTCCTATCAGCTGCACCAGAGGAACACTTAGACAACTTCCCTTGTCTCTCTACATTTGTTATACAACATACACAACATCAGCTGCACAAATTCTTCATGCCATAATATGAATGTGTCGTAAACACGTCTTCAAACGAAACAAGCCACTTATATGAATGTGGCATAAGCACGTCTTCAAACGAAGTGACAGCATCTGTGCCACACTCAGCTCCAAGGGCACAACGTAGCCGATTCCAGCGGTCATTTCCTGACCCCCCTCTCTCCAACTCGCTTCCTGTCACACTTCCTTTTATCTTCATGAAGACAAAAGGCCAAATAAAGATGCAAAATAATCCTGCTGCCATTCTCACCTGGAGTGTTGAGGAGGCGGGAGGTGCGGCAGGCGTACGCCACATGCTGCTCACAGTACTCGGCGCTGTCCGTGATGGCCGTCACCTGCTCCATCGAGGCGCTGTAGTTGAGCTGCAGGACAGTGCGCCTCTCACGGCTAGAGCCGGTGACCGACGTCTGGGGCGGGAGGTTGTTCATCACCGTCGTCCACACCTTGTCCTCTGGCAGGGCCGAAGCGGACACATCAAAAATAAATGCTATGCAGCTGATCACAGCCAAAGACAAAGACAGCTGGTCATGTGAGGATGTCGCGGGGTCATTTTTAGGATGAAATGAAACAGAGAACTGATATGAACTTTGCGTTTAACTGAGTGCTGGTGGTGGATATCGGTACTGAGTCATGTTGACTGATATGCCATAAAGCTGATCAGCAGGTGAAGAATAATCTAAAAGCAGCTGAGTTTGTTGCTCCTATCTCTATGGCTACTCCACGTCTATGGCTACTCCATCTCTATGGCTACTCCATGTATATGGCTACTCCATCTCTATGGCTACTCCACGTCTATGGCTACTCCATCTCTATGGATAATCATGGCTACTCCATCTCTATGGCTACTCTAACAGACCCATTTACATGAGTTCATACTGTGTCCTTAAGGTGAGCCAGGCAGTGTTGTTGCTTGACCTGTTTTTCCAAAAACCTGACCAATTCTTTTAGAAAAAGATTATCTTGGCAAACCTTTTCTTACATAAAAAAAACACAAAAACATTGCCAGCACTCAAGCAGTCAGTGGACGAGAGGCGAAATCAGAGTGTCGACTGACCAGAGTCACCCCTCTAGATACAGTAGAACCAGAATCACCCCTCTAGAAGTGACCACAGTAATTTCACACGACTGTGTCCAATTTCAACACCAAATGCTGCTTCTCTGTATATCCTGACTTTCAATATCCGTTATGTAAACAGATATGATATTTGCTCCCAAAATGTCAGGGTTGCTGAGGGTCCTGTGTGCTTTTCTGCGGCGAGGTCCAACTGCAATTTGTAGCCAGACGCCCACTGCATGGTCCAGCCATCTGGATGCTCTGATTAGCAGCATTAAGGGGCCCCTTTCTGCACAGTGAGGGGATTTCACGGACACACTGGAGGCAGAGGTCTCTGCCTGAGAAGGACGATACCGGACCCAGTTTATGTGGTCGGAGAGTCTCCAATGCGCCATAAAATAGCCCCTCTTTTTCCCTTTCATTTTAGGGGAAGGGGGGTGGTCCACCTGGGCTGTTTATGGACACTGCATCACTCTGTGGTGGTGATGTGTTAAGGCGGCAGGTTGGCCCAGAGCTAAACATACTTGGATGTGTGAGTGAATGCAGAAGCCTGAGAGGGAGATCTTTGGGATATATCTTGTGGTTCAATACATTCAATAGGCTTTAGAGCATGCTGGTGAACATAAACTAGGAGACACACCATCAAATGTAATTCAGACATCTTCTCTTTTCCCCCAGAAGCACCAGTTTCAAAGCAGCCTTCTGCAGAGTGCATTAATGTTTGATACTCCAACAGCACACACACCCCAGAGACACATTCCCCTCCAGCCACACCACAATCTGACCACCACCTGGCTAGTTCACCTGGACTCTCCAATCGTCAGTCTTTGTCTAATCAAATGCTGCACAGATGCAGTTAGTTACCGGTCATGTTGCAGATCACTTTGAAGGGTCCGAGTGATCCACTTCCGTCCGGATCGATCCAGTAGGCATCTGACGTCTTTCCCAGATGTTTGTAGGCCTCGCAAGACTGCTCATACACAGCTGGAGAGAAAGAACACAAGGAAAACAGGAATGTCAGTTCAGAATTGAGACATCCATAACCATCACGCTCATACTGTTTACAACAACAGATTCTGTTCTACAGTACATCCTTGCTCAGTGGCACAGCGGTGGTAGCTGGGACTCCAACCCACAACTTCTCTGGTGACTGCTTGCTAGGCTGGCTCCTTGACCACTACACTACTCTCTTTTCTCTGGTGACTGCTTGCTAGCCTGGCTCCTTGACCATTACACTACTCTCTTTTCTCTGGTGACTGCTTGCTAGCCTGGCTCCTTGACCACTACACTACTCTCTTTTCACAGTAGAGGTGTTCTTCATGACCCAAAAGCTCTCTACACACGCAGGGAGCCTCAGCATTGGTCAGGGAGTGACAGGATGGAACCGCAGCATTGGTCAGAGTGCGACAGGATGGAACCGCAGCATGACGTGGGGTGTTCCAAGGGGAACGTCCAATATGTGCGATTGTGCAGCAGATTGTGCCGTATTGACAGCAATACGGGTACTTTTTTATCGAAGACAATGTATTTATGGAGTTCACTTTAATATGGGAATAAGGACAGCTTCTTAAAGGTCAGGCCAGGCATTGTAATCCAATACTCATGTTAAATAGTATTCCTTTAGAGTAGTCATACAACCCTTTGCTTCACAGGCATGAAAGAGAGGGATGCAATTCAACTGCTTTCAATTATCCACAACCATTTGTCAGAATCACAAAATAAAGGTTAAAAATAAATCAGCAAAAGGTTTATACTAAAAGAATGGCTCCGCCCCACAGCGCCAACACTTCCTGTGAACGTGTCAAACAGCAACACTTTCGCAGCCAAATCCCCTGAGCTACCACATGACGACTCTTTGACAGACTCCTGATTCCCCCGAAACGTTTCCTATTTAGATAACTGCCACTAAATGACTCAATTCACAGAGAATACAACAGAGCTCTGTCTAGCAGCGACTCGGTGTGTGTGAAAGCACGCAGGACACAGGCCGCATGTGAGTGTGTGAGTGTGTGAAAGCACGCAGGACACAGGCCGCATGTGAGTGTGTGAGTGTGTGAAAGCACGCAGGACACAGGCCGCATGTGAGTGTGTGAGTGTGTGAAAGCACGCAGGACACAGGTCTCATGTGAGTGTGTGAAAGCATGCAGGAGGACACAGGCCTCATGTGAGTGTGTGAAAGCACGCAGGACACAGGCCTCATGTGAGTGTGTGAGTGTGTGAGTGTGTGAAAGCACGCAGGAGGACACAGGCCTCATGTGAGTGTGTGAGTGTGTGAGTGTGTGAAAGCACGCAGGAGGACACAGGCCTCATGCGAGTGTGTGAAAGCATGCAGGCCTCATGTGAGTGTGTGAAAGCATGCAGGACACAGGCCTCATGTGAGTGTGTGAGTGTGTGAGTGTGTGAAAGTGAAGTTTATTTTCTAGTGTCTGGCAAGATATTGCAGTTCACCATGATCAGCTGAAAAATATAAAATTATAGCTTTGTCACCTGTGAAACAATAGCTATTCCACACAATGCCACAACAAGCCATGAATATCAACAATCAAAAGGGTTTGTTGATAAATTATTGATGTTTTCAATCTTGAACAGAGATATCACTCAGAATAACAAATGTATCAAGTTTACTTTATACCTGTGCCCAAGTAGCTCTCCCCCCGGTGATACACACACACACATACATACACACACACACACACACATACATACACACACACACACACAAACACACACACACACACACATAGTTACACACACAATCACACACACATACATATACACACACACACACACACACACATAGTTACACACACAATCACACACACATACATACACACATACATACACACACACATACATACACACACACACACACACATACACACACACACACACACACACACACACACACACACATAGTTACACACACAATCACACACACATACATACACACACACACACACACACACACACACACACACACACACACACACATAGTTACACACACAATCACACACACATACATACACACATACACACACACACACACACACACACACATACACACATAGTTACACACACAATCACACACACAATTACACACACAATTACACACACACACAATTACACACACACACAATTACACACAAACACACACACACATATAATTACACACACAATCACACACACACACACACACACACACACACACACACACAATCACACACACAATTACACACAATTTACACACACACACAATTACACACAAACACAAACACACACACACACACACACACATAATTACACACACAATCACACACACAATCACACACAAACACACACATAATTACACACACAATCACACACACGCACACACACACACACACACACAGTTACACACACAATCACACACACACACACAATTACACACACAATCACACACACAATCACACACACACACACACACATAATTACACACACAATCACACACACAATCACACACACACACACTTACAAGTGTGGCAGGTGGCTCCAACGTATCCTGTTCCGTCACATGTGCAGCTGAAGCTGTCCCAGGTCTGTGTACACCTGCCTCCATGCTCACAGTGGTTTGGCATACACCTGGCAAGACAGCAACATCAGTCAGATCAATCAGTATAGCATACACCTGGCTAGGGATGTAACGGTATGAAAATTTAACCTCACGGTTATAGTGATCAAAATTATCACGGTTTTCGGTATTATCACAGTATTTCTAAAAGTGTGTTCAATATGTTCAGAAAGCATTGATAGGCCTACACAAGCTGAAATAGTTTCAAAAAGTGTCCCGTTCACTTTTTTCTTCATGCTTAATTGGCTATGTGCTTATAGCTTCAAGCGTTCAAAATAAAACTTTAGGCTACTGTATTCTCCTGATAACGTGACTGGAATGGATTTAATGTGGACGCAAACATAAAAAGACGCAGAGTGGCTACATGATACAGTGCACATTTTGCGGTGAAAATGTTCCGCCTTTTAAAATCAGATGTAGCCTAATCCGAAGTGTACAGTAGTTAAAACCATCAATTAAGCAACAGAATCAGTAGGGTACCAGTTCTGTTTCATTGTACCAGGCCTACTGTATGTCAAAAGCAGACTCGGATGAAGCTGGAAAAAATTAAACACACAGTTTCCACACCGCGGTAATCAACCGTGATAATTATGATATTTGAAAAGAAAACGGTAATTGTTATCGTCAACATTTTTATCGCGGTTTACCATTATACCGGTAATCGTTACATCCCTAAAGTCAGATCAATCAGTATAGCATACACCTGGCAAGACAGCAACATCAATCAGATCAATCAGTATAGTAGTATGGCAATACAGCAACATCAATCAGATCAATCAGTATAGCATACGTCTGGCAATCAAATCAATCAGTATAGCATACAACTGGCAATCAGATCAATCAGTATAGCATACACCTGGCAATCAGATCAATCAGTATAGCATACACCTGGCCATCAGATCAATCAGTATAGTAGTATGGCAATACAGCAACATCAATTAAATCAATCAGTATAGTAGTATGGCAATATAGCAAGACTGGGCCGGCCGTGGGCAATCAATCAGATCAATCAGTGTAGCAGTATGGCAATATAGCACTGCTGTTCTTCATGTTCATCAATTCAAATGATCTTCTATGTTCACACTATTCAATCATTAGCAGTATGTACAATACAAATGCCATTCTGAAATTGAATTGCATCTTGAGGCAATCAGGCAAGATTTCTGTCTTGGTGCATATGAGCTTGATAATGAAGATATGGCATTCCATTAGCTTTCACAGGTCCACAAAATAACAAGAAAGTGTGATTGACAATGGAACGTTCCTCAGAGATATCAAATCAAGGATTGTTTCTGATAAAACTTTGTCCAACTCACACTAAGGGGATGTAAGCGTTCAATAATAGCACTTGCCAGAATGTGTCACAGTTTGCTCTCTATCCTTTTTCTGAGTGTGATTTTGTCAAGTGGTGACAAGTCTTTGTATCTTCAAGCAATGACAATAAGGCTATATAAATAGATACAAATGTTAGCGTCTCATCAAATAACCTTCACATCTCTGCTTGAATTTAAAATCTGAGAATACTATGTGAGATAAATGCTCACACAGAGATCGGTGCTCTCGAACTACAAAGCGAGAGAGAGGAAGAACAATGAGTGTGTAATTCCCATAACGTATTCACAATAGAGATTAAGAGTTTTACGCCATACAGCTCTCCCATACCTATAACCTTTATCTGGGCCTTCAGTGAATTCTTCATTAAAGCTCAAGTTAATGCAATTTTGACTTCACTGGAACACCACCAACCCCCCCAATGATTCGTATTTGGCTACAGCCTTCTTCAAAGGTGTGATAAATTAGCAGAAGGATCAAAAGGAATGTGTGAGGGGTGGAGGAGTGTTCTGTTAAAGTTCTCCTCCGTAAAAGAGAAAAAGATTTTCCAGTTGCTGCCATTACACTCTTACCTATTTCAAATCAATTACTACTGTCCACCTTCCCGTGGTCTGAAATCAAATGATCGGACCCACCCCATGGTGATTATACTTGTAAAGGACTTTGTCCCAGTGGAATATTACCAGAGCGGATCTCCAGAGAGACTGTTAGCATGTGGACTTGTCCACTCCAGAGAGACTGTTAGCGTGTGGACTTGTCCACTCCACTCTCTCTGACGTGGTCGTCCTGGCTGTCCACCCTTCTGTGACGTTTCACACTAATTACGTTTCTGGGCTCACTGTCCATCTGTGTCTGAATATGTGTGGCAAACTATTTACACTGATGGACTTGCACTGAATGAGTAACTCCACCCTACTATGCGTAACTCCACCCTACTATGAGTAACTCCATCCTACTATAAGTAACTCCACCCTATTGATTGACTTGCACTGCATGAGTAACTCCAACCTACTATGACTAACTCCATCCTACTATGAGTAACTCCATCCTATTGATTGACTTGAACTGCATGAGTAACTCCATACGGGGTGGTACCGACGGCTCAAGCGCTTCTGCTGTGTGGGCGTCTTCAAATGGCGCACACAGTTAAACACAACGAGCAGAGGTGGCGATCGAGATGCTCTTATGGTTGCAGTCGTCCCTAAAGGACCCAATGAGTCACTGCGGTTTTAATATTTTCTGATTCAGCCCACTATTTATCATCTTCAGGCGCAGAGGAAAGGCAGTATATTCTAATAAGGCAACATTCACCAACCACGACTGTTGGAAGACGAAACGTTCTGTTTAAGACTAATGGTCTGGACCAAAGGCTCCTACTTTACAACCCCCCACCCCACCCCCCCCCCCCGTGCTTCCAGACATTTTCCAGCCGTATCCATGAACCCAAACAGCACAGCGTCGGGGAGCACACACCGGAGCGCCCGATCCAGAGTCTGTAAGCGCGCTGGAGCTCGACTGACAGGCCAGGGCAATCCAGCCCGTCTCGGCCGAGCTAAGGGAGAAATGCTAAAATTAGCATGGCATTCATATGGAGGAGGAGAGGGCAAGGGGCGACAGCAGCCTCTGCATTCAGAGCAGAGTGAGAGGAGCGGAAGGAAATGTATGATTGAGAGCGAGGGACCCGAGACCACGGCCTCGTCTCTTCTCCCTGTTTACACCGCAGGGCCTTGCTTTGGTAACAGGAAGTGACAGTTATATAATGCAGCTATTACGGACAATGAGACAAAAAGAATGAAAGAAAGAAGGAAAGAAAGAAAGAAAGAAGGAAAGAAAGAAAGAAAGAAGGAAAAAAGAAAAAAAAAAAAAGAAAGAAGGAAAGAAAGAAAGAAAGAAAGAAAACAAAATTAAAAAAAAAAAAAAAAAAAGGGCCGTAATGGCTTAGAAAGCCAGCAGCTGATTATCTCTTGCAAAGAGATGACACCGTATAACCTGTGTTTCCTGGGAGATGGGCATGATGGCTCTCTTAAATCTTACGGTTGGTTGTCGTGTCATGCCTCACATCACGCTTATTCATGAAACGTCAGATTAAGAGAAATCCAGTTTCAGCCCACTTCTAATGCACATTAAAAAACAGCTGAGAGTGACGTGCCGGAAAATGGCAGGTCTTCTAACAGGAGCTAAAGGGCAGCCAATGTGCAAGAGGTGTATTAGAAAGCTGAGCTTTAGTGAGGGCTGATGGGTGCTGATGGGCTCAGGGAGGGATGCAGGGCACAGCTAAGTTCAAGCCTCGGGAGAGCTGAGGCAGGCCCTATTCTTTACACATATTGTGTTGTACACCCAGACACATCGAATGAACGAGCTGGATTACAACATCAACATGATGAATGCTAACACAAAATCGATACAACAGTGACTGAGCATTCTCCTTCCAGCGCTCTGTAATGAGGACCTCGGAACTCCAGAGGGAACATCATTAGAATATCAGCGACGGGCAGAGGGAAATTCTAGAATCCTCGCCTCACCTTAATTACAGTAACGGAACCATTGTGAATTAAGGACAGAAATAGCTGCACTCTCAGAACAATCCAATCGGAGACACACCATTTCACTGAATAACAGCAGGATGGAAAGAGATCTCCCTTTCAGACCAAACAGGAAAAGAAGTAGACAAGACTAAAACAAAGACCTGCAGTTAGCATAAAATGAAGTGCAGCAAAATGGCACATTGCATATTCTGTGACTCATCAACGCAAATGTCTATTGTCCTAACGAGAATGTCTCACGCGGGCATGTCTTCACATTGCACAACACAAACAAGTGCGATGATCAGAGACCATTAGGATATTTTCAGTATCAAATGGATGTTTCTATCTAGGGACCAGCTATTTCCACATCTAAAGTCTCATCAGAAGTTATTTAACACGCTGACGCAAATCAAAGTGGCTGCTCTGAACTAGCCTGCAGATGTGCCTTGATGATTGCAAATTACAACAATGGAATTATACTATCAACTAATGAAGGATTTAATTGAACTAGGAGGAGGTCAGGTAGATATTGAATTACTTAAGAGATTATCTGATTAGTCATTATTAAATGCCAGCTGTTGCTTAACTATTGCTTTGCCTTGACATACAAGCCGAGTATTTTTTCTCATCATTTCATAATGGTACGTCTCTAAAAATGTATTAGGTGGAAACAACCGTACACACCTACTATAAAACCAGCATCCATCCATAGAGAAAAAAATCTCCCTCTACATTTCTCCGGGACAACAACATGAAATTAAACTAAAAGTGGGTTTAAATATTCTGAGAAGGCTTCTGAGAATTCTATGGACCAAACTTCCTCTGTGGGGGTAAAGGAAAGGTCTTACGTTTAGGAAGTTAAGAAGAAATATATGTGATTTAACTGATACCTATGACACAGTAATAAAAGCACATCCAGGTCTCCTGAGCTATTAAAGATCCGTCTTCAAGAACTCATTTCTCCTGTGGTCAGGTAAGCATAACAATATTAAATTTATGAGGACAAACAGCCCTCCTTTTAACTGTGTTCTATCAATCTGAGGACCATCTGGCTATGAGGCTAGTAACTGTCAAAAGTAAAAAATTCCTTTGTTCAGTTCAAAAACATGCAAAACCCAAAACTCAACCTTTTCTATTTACATAAGCACATGTTCTTGCACATTGTTTCCATGGATGCATGAGAACACAGAATGAGAGATGAGGAAGAGGATGCATGAGAACACAGAATGAGAGATGAGGAAGAGGGCATGAGAACACAGAATGAGAGATGAGGAAGAGGGCGGAAGGAGAAAAGATCATCGATCAGAATTCTGAATTGGAACCTGAGAATGCAGACTGGGTTCCCAGAACAGAGAGCAGCGTAGCGTCAACGTGCAGGCCATGTGGAGTGTGGGCTGTGCCAGGGGGGACAACACGGACTTGACTGCTGAATGCTCCTCCATGTGCCTTGGACTCTCACGATGGCAACATGTCCAAAATACTTTTCAGGTGCTTCACTCTGTTGCACAAATAATGTGTGTAATATCTAACAACTTGCATAGAACTATTATAGGCATGCGTTTAGAGGATCTCATGTATTATGATTTGTGCCTTAATTTAATTCTAGTGGAGAATTTTCATGAAAATACATGTCAGAGTGCCACACATGTGACAGGTCTAGTTTTAGTCTAGTTCTACAGTTCCAGCATAGCTGTGTCCTCTGAAATCTGTAATCATTCAGATGAGGCTAGAGATTTGAACTATTTCAGTCTTTCAGTATTTCTAGCATTCAAAGCAACTGATCGTGCCTGTGTGCCATTTAAACAGCGCATCATCACAGACAGACACACACAAGCACAACCAGCGCATAGCTAATCGATCTGCAGATAAGAACAATGAGCACGCCTTGTTCTCTGATTATGAATTGAATATATGCAGCGATGATATTGCCTATTCAAATGAGTTGGGGTGTTGTGTGTGCCAAATGGATTTAGCACATATCTGAGCATCAGCACTGTGGAGGGGAGGGAGAGAGTGTGTGTGTGTGAAAGCATGAGATAGAGACAGTGTGTGTGTGTGTGTGAGTGAGAGAGAGAAAGAGAGAGAAAGAGAGGGAGAGATAGTGAGAGAGAAAGAGTGTGTATGAGAAAGAGCATGAGATAGAGACAGTGTGTGTGTGTGTGTGTGTGTGTGTGTGTGTGTGTGAGAGAGAGAGAGAGAGAGAAAGAGAGAGAGAAAGAGAGGAAGAGAAAGAAAGAGGGAGAGATAGAGAGGGCCTCAGTGAGGACACACAGGATGAGTACTGTAATTCTGCCTGTTTGGCACAAGTTTTACTGGTATTACTCCAACCAGATGCTCCATGTGATCACCACAAAAGCTGCCCAGTGCCCACCTCCCTACAAGGCCTCTCCTTTGTTGATATGGACGACAGCAGCAACAGTGGGAGGCAGTGAGGTCTCTACATCCCATAATATCAATCCCACTCTGAAGAAGCATAATTTTGTGAAAGCTAATGCAACACAAGGCATACACACAAACACAAAATAAAATCCAGGTGTACATGTAGGCACACCAAAAATGGTGCTTGTTCAAAAAAAAAAAAAAGCCCTGCAGCGCATAGTGAACACAGCTGGAAGGATTATTGGTGCTTCACTCCCCTCCCTGAAGGACATTTACACCACCCACCTCACCCGCAAGGTGACCACAATTGTAAGTGATGCAAGTCACCCCGCTCACAATTTGTTTGATCTACTGCCCTCTGGGAAGAGGTACAGAAGCCTGCGCTCCCGCACCACCAGACTCACCAAGAGCTTCATACACCAGGCTGTTAGGATGCTGAACTCTCTCCCCCCTCCACCCTCAGCTACATAACATCCTGGACTTTGGACCCACAATGGCTGCCTTGCACTACTCCACTTGCACTACTCCACTTGTATACTTGCACACTTTGCACAATTTGCAACTTGTTGTTGTTGTCCTGTTGTCCTGAAAACACAACACTTCTGCTGCTCTTTCTTGCACCACTATGCCACTTGCTTACTTAGGTCAAACAGAACTACCTCAGCCATTTATTGACCTGACTTTGCACTATTATATTGACTGTCTATGCACAATTGCACAATTTCAACCCAATTTTGCTGCTCTTATTTCTTCATTGTATGTGCCTTCTTATTTACTTTTTATTGTTTACTTGAATGTTATGTTTGTCTGTGGACTTAAATTGGTAAAATATGTCTTGTCTTCAATATATATAGTGAGAAACGTAATTTCGATCTCTTTGTATGTCTGGGCATGTGAAGAAATTGACAATAAAGCAGACTTTGACTTTGACTTTGATCTGTGGAATGGGCTGCTAATTAAAATATTAATTAAAATATTAATTAAAATATGTCAAAACAAAAACTGTCCATCAAACTGCACACCCAAAGGGGTTCTTTTTTAATTCTGACAAGAAAAAACGAAAGCTCTATGATACCTGTCGATGATGGCGCACATGTCCAGGCTGACGTTCTCGAACGTTCCCGTCCTGCCCTGCTCCACGGCGTGCAGGTCAGCCAGCTGGTCATCCACGTGGATCAGCTGCATGCAGCCCTGGAAGGCCCGCTGAGTAGGGGACACGTCGGTGCGCTGGAAGTAGCCTGCCAGACACAGAGACAAGAAACAGGAAACAGTCGTTAGAAAAAATGCATCTGATATGGCTGTGCTCGCTGCAAGGGAGATCTATAGGCTCAATTTCACCGCTTGGCATCGATCTCCAGCTCCATATCACAGCATTGTGGAACTGAGGATAATGATCTGAAGGTTTTGATGGAATAGCTTCGACTTTCGCCAAATTTCACTGGTGTGCTTTTATCAACCAACCCCTAGTAACACACACAGAGAGCACGCATGTAGAGCATGGCCACGGGTTTCTGGACAAGAGAGAAAGAGAAAGGGGGGGGGTGTTTTTGTGTGATATTGTGTTGCACGGAAGCACATCTGTGCACGGTTCATTAGAGATATTTACCCATGTGGGTATGTTCCACTGGCAAGGGGCTCTCTGTGCCAGACAGGATATGAAGAATCTAAGCCCTGCAGAGAGTGTAAATCCAGCGGGCTCAACATGCTTACTCCAGGGTAAACAAAACATCCTCGCGCGCAGCTTGCCGCCAGGCCTTCAACACAAAACTCTGTGGGGTAGCGCTCCAACCCTCTGGACATTAATAAGCAGGCAGGAGCATCTGGAGAAATCCCATCTATTTGCGCCCTCACTGAATCCGTCTCCGGGAAAAGGATCCGCGCACGAGGAAGGAAAAGAAGGGGCGGAGTGTGGAAAGTTCCGCAAGTTTGCTGGACCATCTGTCTCCTCCGCCACACACCTGCCCTCCTGACAGTCGCCAGGAACCGCCTCCCGCCAAGGAGGCGAGAGGGAGACGAAGAAAGAAAGAGAGAGACAGAGAAAGAGAAAGAGAGAGAGACTGAGAGAGAGAAAAAGAGAGAGAGACTGAGAGAAAGAGAAAGAGAGACTGAGAGAGAGAAAAAGAGAGAGACTGAGAGAAAGAGAAAGAGAGAGAGACTGAGAGAAAGAGAGAGAGAGAGACTGAGAGAGAGAAAGAGAGAGAGACTGAGAGAGAGAAAAAAGAGAGAGACTGACAGAAAGAGAAAGAGAGAGAGACAGAGAGAGAAAAAGACAGAGACTGAGAGAAAGAGAAAGAGAGAGAGACTGAGAGAGAGATAAAGAGAAAGACACATGCACATTCACCAGTTTGTTTGTTAATCTTGGATTCATATCTGTTTGCCATGTACTGTATTCAAAGAATTCTCTATGTAAATGTGTCTAAATGTTCTGCTTTGGCAATGCAAAAATAGTTGTCATGCTAATAAAGCTCACTTGAATTGAATTGAATTGAATGAGAGAGAGAGAGAGGGAGGTAGAGTTAAGTCAGGCAGCTAGAGAGAGAAAGACAAGAGAGTTAGAGAGAGGTATAGAGAGACGGGGGTATAGTTGTCAGTCAGCTAGAGAGATAAAGAAAGAGAGAGAGAGACAGAGAGTGAGAGAATGAGACAGATAACTACAGAGACACAGACACAGGAGGAAGGAGAGAGAGAAGAAAAGAGAGAGAGAGAAGGAGGACAAGAGAGATCAGAGAGTCCCATTGGAAGGAACTCTGATGGCACATATTGTGCACCCCCCCAAAAATAAGCCAGCATCTGCCGGACCTGTGCTAGGAGCTGAAAGGCTGCCAGGCTGAGGGCCTGCACCTGGGAGGGCTTCACAGCCAACGGTGATCAATAAGGAGAGACAGCCGACAGCTTTTCGCTCGCCGCGTCTGGGTGCAGCTCACGGGAAAGTGCTTTTGTCGCTATCCGTCTTCTTAATTAATTGAGCTATGCAACTCTTCCGACATCAGAACATGCGACGCCGTGACAGATGGACTCAAGCCCAGGACGTGTCCGCCACCGCGGCCAACTTTCTCCTCTGAGTTGTTTTTCTTTGGTCTCCTCCAGGCCACAGATGATCCTACCGGGAGAGGTGCAGAACTGTTGTTAGATTAATGGATACCTGTGTGCCCGATGCAATATTCATGAACCGAGGATGGAATGTCTGGAATTCTATCGGGAGATTTGGCTTGTAAAACTTTTATTACCGTCAATAAACAGGCCCTCAATGCGTGCAAGTTCTGTTGGCATTGCTTTTAAGACACATCGGAGATTGCACAAGTTTACACAGTTTTGGAAGCCTGATTGATGAAATATTTTAGCATTTTCAAACCAAGATGGTTTTCATAGAACATGATAAGGTTTTTCATTCATTTTCTGTTTGATCAGAAGTGTGAGTGCAAAAAGCACTTACTGTTTTGCTATACTCTTGTTTATAGTTTCTCCATCTCTTGGAAAACCAGTAACTGTCTTTCATCAATCATCCATTACATTTCACCCCAGAAATCCATCAAAAAAGAAATACAAAACCGCTCTCTGAAAAACAGCAGTTTTTGGGTCCGGCAGCCTGTGACTAAGCAACAGAGCACTAAACAGATGAGATCTCCTCTCACTCTAACTTTCCTTTCCGACCCACACCCACACACACACACACACACACACACACACACACACACACACACACACACACACACACAGACAATTGTACTCCCCTCACCCCAATCCCCTGATCTCTGATGGTTTTCTCCATTATAGTGCACCCACTGGATATGAAACATGGTTCAGCGGCAGCTGGTAATGCGTTGAGAGTGGGGAATGGTTGGGAGGGAATGCATTAGGGGGATCCGTGGATCTAAGATCCAGGGGAAGAACAAAGCATGTCTAATGAAGATGCTTGTAGTGGATGAGAGGAGGGCTGGGACAGGGTTGGGGGTGGGTAGGGTGGGGTGGGGGCTGATTTGCAGAACAGCAGAAGCAATCCTCTCCTCTTCACTACACAGTGTTATTAGGGGCCACCTTAAGGGAGGACAACACAGAGTTTAAAGAGATCAAGCTCCTGGTAAATAGCTCCACAATTAAGACACACACACCCACACACACCCACACCCACACCCACACCCACACACACACAAACACAAACAAACAAACACACACACAGACACATATGCACTGCCCCCAACACACACACACAAACACACAGAGACACACACACACACGCACACACACGCACACACACACACACACAGAGAACACATGCACTCCCCCCCCCCTCACACACACGCCTCTGTTCTCTGGGGACTTACCCTGTTTATGAACTGTCTGTTTAACATAAAATATTTATACTGGCAAATGAGCATCTCACTACATAAGAGGTCAATTAAACGTGGCTGCTGTAATGCCAGTGTTGTTTGCCAAATTCACCAAAATTCAGCCAATTTATCAGACTAACCTAAAAAGACATTTGACATTTAAAAAGTGATGATGAATCGTCACCCCTGTCATCAATACTGAGCTCTGCTATTTATGATCTTGTTAGATACCGATTATAGAGAAATAAACCTCAACAAGAAAGAACAAAAACAAACAAGCCCACTGATAAACAAACAAGCCCACTGATAAACAAACAAGCCCACTGATAAACAAGCTTTTTTCCAAACCTCCTCCAAAACATTTGGACAAGCATCATGGCCATGGTGATGCCGTCAGGCCATTAATTAGAGTCAGCGCTGTGACTGACAGCGTGCCGATAGCGTGGGTGGAGGGGGGGCTGTTTGTGTACACTGAGCCACCTCCACTCTGTCTCATCGGCACGAATATGACCTTGGGAGGAAGGGAACTAGGACATGTTGGGTAGGACACATATCAGTCACACTGACAAATCTGACCTACACACACACACACACACACACACACACAAAACTGAGAGGAAATGCAATGCCAGGAGTGGTGTGAAAGACATATAGCACAAAGGGACGATAGATGATATGACTGCTGCTGTAATGGACACAAGCACACACACACACACACACACACACACACAGAAGAGTCTCATATTCACAGGCGCACACTAACACTCAAACACAGGAGCACACAGCCATGAGTGACAGGCTCCTTATCTTTAGCACACAGACACCCACTATACTCCTGCACCCTTCTTAATATAGCAACCATGGTCATCATACATAAACATCATGTGTTGGCTTCCCTCCCAATCAACATGGCAAAACATGACTGTCCTTCATGAGAAATGACTCAGTAGGAAGGTAAATCTGAGGTCTTCTATCACAGCGTGGGCTCTGATAACTTATTACCCAGATGTTGTGAAAACATAACATTGCTATTCTAAAACAGCTCATTTGGGTTGGGCTTTACTGTAGCACCGCTAACACAGCCTATTTTGCCTTTTAATATTACGCACAATTACACAATGGCAGCATGTTTAGCTATGTTTTACAAGCTCTGGTCAAATTAGCAGTGATGTGTATAATGTAATTACGCTCACCTTTTACAGCACTTTTTCAAATCCCCTGTTCGTTTTGTTACACACTCTAAGGTTTCAGCTAAACCCTTTCAACAAGATAAACACGTATTGCAATGTTGCTTAATTTGGCGTTAATGGGATTTCAAGTGAAACTGCCTCAAGTTAAATTGCTTTCCTTGCCTCGCTCAATGTTTATATATAGCATCTAAATTGCAACGTTGCACACTAACATTGCATCGAGGATGCACCGAGCTCCGCTTTGCACCAAATGAGAGAGGAAGCCGGTGCTGAGAGGGGCGCCTCGACATCACGGAGAGGACCGGCAGCTGGAGGAGGCTAGTGAACAGATGTAATGAAAAAGCCCCTTGTCATTGGCTGACACCCACGGGCCAATCTGCTCCGCTGATTTGTGCCGGTGACCTTCCCGTCAAGAACACATGAGTGGGCCCGTTCTCCGACTGGCTGATTAGGCCTCTCATTAAATCCAATGTGCTTTGGCCCATATCTCCCTGCGTTACTAACCTCTATCCCGGAAATCACGCCGGCTCGTTAACGCTACCCAGAGCATGGCACACCTGCATGCGTGAGGCATGGGCACGTGACGTGACACCACCGCTGCCAACACCGGCGCTCAGTTTTTAGTGAATCCATAATGAACTAGATGTACCGCATAGCGGTACAAAATATGACCGCCGCTCAGACCTGTACATCCGTTCCGCGAAAATAAATCACACTTCAATTTGTCTCCATATTTTACTCCATCCCCCACTCTTGAAACTTTTGTGTATGCTTGTTTGGCATGCCTGAGTGTGTGTGTGTGCGGCTGCACAGAAAGTAGCCTACTGGTGCTGAAAAGGTGAATAGATTGTAGAATAGCCAAAGAAGATGTAGCATTGTTATAAAACCTTTAAAATCTCTAAACAACTAGGGCAGTTCATCACAGTTCATCCATTGCAACTGATTGATGAAAGGTCACTTACACCTGTAGGCTACATTGTATTTGGGAAAAGCAAAAGGTATCAGCATAATGTTATTTATTTATTTATTTTTATGTATTTATAAACAAAAACATCTCTGTCAGTTCCATGCCGTTTCAACAGCTATCAAAAAAAAAGGTCATTTTTGGATGGATGGATGTTTCTTCTTCTACATAAGATTTTAGTCATCTTTAGTTCATGTAATACTTTATTGTCAATCCACAAATTAAGTAACAGTAGTCTGAAACGTTATTGTTAATGCACAAATTAAGTAACAGTAGCCTAGTCTGAAACAAAATGCTGTTTTACATCTAACCAGTGGTGCAAATAACTGACATGTCCATATGGGCCTTGATGAAATGCGTCGCTAGACTGTTCATACACATTTTAACTGGCCAAAGTTGAAGAGCTTTTGTCCGTTATTGTTCGTGCAAATATAGGCTGATTCATGTTCCCTTGCATTGTGTAACTGAGGTCCATGGCTAGTCTGGCTTTCATCAGACCAAGCTCAATCTTTTAAGAAATCAAAAAATAAATAGCGGGCAGATCAGGCTGGGTTCACCCAGCCTAGTCCATAGGCACCCGATATTGTTTAATTTTCCGATTGAGATATACACGCTCTGGCTATTCTAAATGCAAAAATGCATCAGGGAGTTATGACAAAACGGTAACTAACAAACTAGATCCTAATAGAAAGCTGTTAGCTTCCCTAAGCTACAGGTAGGATTATAAGGTAGGCCTATTTACAACATAAATTGTCAATAGGCTATGCTGGCGACACAAATAAAATCTCCTTTGGAAACCAATGGCTTACGCCTTACAGTATCAAGCGGACTTAAACTGTCATATCGTGGCGAAAAGTTGTAATAACATTCACGCAGCTCCATGAGTCAAGGAAAGCGAATGAAGTAGCCACTTCTAAATGGGATCCACTACACAGTAGCTTAAGGTGTGTTGCTAAAGCAGCCATAATGAAATGAAGGTGTCATTGTTTGGATACTTCACACACACGTGCTTTTTAATTTCACAAGACTACAACTACCAAGCTGTAATCAAAGCACATCGATTCCCCTCTCACACCATGCACGCACTTAAAAACAAAATAAACAGGCGCCTCAGTCTCACGCATGTATAGGCAAACTGTATCAGACCGGTGTAACGTTGGTAAATCTTCCATTGCACAGAATGATTTTGTAGCACGTGCAATAAATGACAGTCGAAAGATACAAACAGTGCTGCTATCAATTTGCTTGGTATAACCGCATTTATAGTTTTCTACAAATGCAATCAATCAAATGCCTCCATCACTCAACCAACGCTAATGGTAACATTACCTAGGTCCTTATTGATATTACAAGATTAACGTACCTGCAGTAAAAACCAAGCATGTCCGATAAACATCCTCAGATTTATTTCGGCTTCAAGAAGAAATGGGAATTACATTTCATGTGTCCATCATCCGGTAAACTACAGTCCTTGTAGGAAGCGTCCATTGTTTTTCCAACCCACTTTAACTTCCAACAAAATTACGTCTCACTGCAACGATGCGCCATCTAGTGGACAAACGACTACTTATCGCCAATACTGGAAATGCAGCCATGATGATGGTGATGAATATTTATTTTGGCTTTCTTTTAATCCTACTGAATTTGTAATTATGTATCGGCCGTTCTAATACCGATAGTATGTGGGTGCCTGTGTGTGTGTGCATGTGTAGATGTTTGCACCGCCATCTACAGGCCAATGAGTGTACAGTCACTAAATGTACACATAACCTAATTTTTTTTAGACCCCCCCATGGATGAAATTCTACGAAACTTGGCATACCCCCAGAGAATGCCAGGTCAATCATACACATACAATTTGGTGAAGTTCTGAACATCTTAACTGAAAATAGGGGCGATTAAAGCAAAATAATATTGCATTTTCATTTTTTACCGAGGGGGTGCAAATCACAAATGAGTGATTATGGGCCAGATTGATGTGGGCCCTTGAGACCAACATACCATAAAAGATTCTTCATCCTTAGTGCCACGGTTCAGGTAGTTATTTAGGAAAAACTGCTTTTTTGCGGTTCGGGGAGTGGCCCCCGGGGACGAAACAAACATTTTTCCGTAAAAGTCTAGTGGGGCTACATACCCACCAAATTTCATGTGCCCCGGTGGTTCGGTGTCCTGGGTATCGTTGACCAAAAATTCAGCTTCGCTAGCGGCGGTCATAATAAATGGTATTCAGATGTGGCGCCCGCGTCGCCGCGAGTCCTTGACACATGGTGCTTGGTGGCAGCTCATTAACTTTTGAGAAGTTAAGCACAACTCATGAGTTGTGTTTTTAAGACTGGAAGAACAATGATATCAAGGACATAGAGAGAGAGAGAGAGAGAGAGAGAGAGAGAGAGAGAGAGGGAGAGAGAAAAACCCTGTAAGGTGAAGTCAAGGTGTCCTAGAGCTCTCCTCTCCACAAGGAGAGAGAGAGAGAGAAGAGGAGAAAAATCAGCGGTAAACAAATTAGACGGCTCAAGCATATCTCCTCTTTTCCAGGAAATAATAACGACGGATGAGGAAGCATTGATTGACAATTACGATATTTCTCCTGAGCCCATCCATCATCCGCACAGGTGGAACCAAGCAGTCCAGGAAGTAGGGGAGACAGTCGAGAAGCGTGTGTGTGTGTGTGTGTGTGTGTGTGTGTGTGTGTGTGCGTGTGCGTGTGTGTGGGTGTGGATGAGACAGATGGAAGAAAGAAAGAGATAAAGAGAGACAAGCAGAGAGAGAGAACGCCTAAATGAGACGGAGAGATAAACAGAGAGGGAGTGAGAGAGGGAGTGAGAGAGTGAAGGATGAAATGCTTTTTTTTATCTGCTTTTATAGGTCGTCATGTGTAAATGTCCTGTCAGGGCGCCACTCACGGAGACCCACACTGCCAGCCGCAGAGCTCTTTTCTCATTTGCTGCCTTTCAGAGATAAGTGAGGCAGATAAAGCTATCAGCTGCCCCAACAGGGACAGGCAGGCTGTGGGATAGCGCTAGTCACGTCGGGCAGTGTGGTGGAGTGGAGGGAGGCATAGGTTGCACTTTGCACATATCCGGAGATGCCAACAGCATTATCATCTCCATGCTGATGGTAGAGTGACTGGAAAGAAGACTGGAGACCGTGGGATGACCAAAGGGTAGGATGACCAAAGCCATGACATCATAAAGCCCGAATTCTAAAAGCGGGCAGCTTGACTATTGTCTTCTGAAGCTTGGAGTTGATAGACATTAGTGGACTGACTGCTTGCTTGATGTAGCCAGGAGCTTCTAACATATTACAGTACACATTCACTATGTCCAACAGCTGAGCTATTAAAACCGAATTAACATATTTTTGATGTCAAATATCTGGTCTGCCATTTGCTCAGCAACTTGAAAGCTTTATGAAATCTCATTTCAATACACCCTGAATTGTATTGTTATATACTGTTATCTTTTGAACATTTTTTAACTTTCAAAAAATCTCCTCTTTAAACTTTACCCATGCATTCCAACAATGAAAGCTTCTTCATCCTCTCTTGGTGTCTCCGCTTCCACTTTCTAGCCCAACTTAAGTTTGAGAATAAGCTCGTCATCTTCCTTGATCTTCTTGGGGGATCAGAACACTACAGGGATTCTCCTGACACTTCCTGCCTCTCCGGCTGCCAGCGTTTCATGTAGCGTCTTCAAGAAGTGCAAATTAAATCTGAACGACGTCTCTCCCTGCACATTATCAGACGAGAACGCCTTGCCGACGGCAGGCCATGTCAGCCGAGGTCAGACTGTATCCGGCCCGCAGGTCTGTGTATCCTGGGGTGTGGAGAGTGTTACGGCAGAGAATCTCTTCGTGGTTTCTTACCTCCGAAGTGGTAGGAGCCTCCAGTGGTGATCTGGATTGGGGTGTTGGTGCGCACGGCCGACGACTCGTCGCCGTCGATGGTCAGCATGACGGAGTTCTCTTTGGCCAAAAACCGGACGTCGTGCCACTCTCCATCACTGAGTGCAGAGCCTGTAAAGTTCATATTATTCAATCTTAGTCAAAATACACTATGTTTCTTATACATTGTGTTTTACAGATTAGGACAGATTTGGGCTCTTTTCCTATACAGTATATGGATTAAACATAGTCCTAGACTTGAAGCTCAGTGGAAATCTCCAGTTCTCAGTTTTCAGTCCAGGGCAAGGCTTAATCCATCTATGGGCAGCTGTCTTATAAGTGCATTCAGGTTTATTGAAATAACATTTATACAGTAATTCTTTTATTAATCATTGCTGCTGATGACTCTGGCCATGTGTGACCATAAGCACGCCTGAGAGACCGGCCAAGGCATGCTCATTTTGTCATCAAATGGATCAATAGGTTGATGGGTACTAGAACAGTGTGTTACTTGTGGGGGTTTCAGTCACCGTTAAAGACAGACCCTGAGTCCAGGTGAACAGTTCAGCTGCGTTGCTGATTTGACAGTACCGATCAATGGATCACCCATCATGTTATTTCGTCCAATCCAATCAGGAAGGCCAAGAAGCCATTAGCGTGTGCTGTCCACTCCACCGCTGGCTTGGGGCTCTAAAGAAGTGACCCCGTTTCGACACTGCCCCCATCTGAGGACCTCTGGTGACCAAGCTGCCATGATCGGTTGTCACGCACCACAAAACAGGAACAGATCCCGTGTGCTCTGCTTGCCGTGTCCTGAGCGGAGTGGGCAGCGGAGATCACCGGCCACGGAGTGCGGCCACAGACCCCGCGCATCCTCCCACACACAGGGCATCGGGAGCAGGGGCTGCTGGGACATTACTAACGCCCGCGCGTCCTCCCACACACAGGGCATCGGGAGCAGGGGCTGCTGGGACATTACTAACGCCCGCGCGTCCTCCCACACACAGGTCATCGGGAGCAGGGGCTGCTGGGACATTACTAACGCCCGCGCGTCCTCCCACACACAGGGCATCGGGAGCAGGGGCTGCTGGGACATTACTAACGCCCGCGCGTCCTCCCACACAAGGGGGCTTCGGGAGCAGGGGCTGCTGGGACATTACTAACGCCATGCCCCTCCCACACACACAGGGCTTCGGGAGCAGGGGCTGCTGGGACATTACTAACGCCCGCGCGTCCTCCCACACTAGGGGGCTTCGGGAGCAGGGGCTGCTGGGACATTACTGACGCCCGCGCGTCCTCCCACACTAGGGGGCTTCGGGAGCAGGGGCTGCTGGGACATTACTGACGCCCGCGCGTCCTCCCACACTATTCCTCCCACACTAGGGCTTCGGGAGCAGGGGCTGCTGGGACATTGACTGCTGGGACATTACTGCGCCCTCCTCCCACACTAGGGGGAGAAAGGCCGGGGGCAGGGGCTGCTGGGACATTACTGGCGGCGTCCTCCCACACTAAGGGGGCCAGCCCTTGGCGTCCTCCCACACTAGGGCTTCAGGAGCAGGGGCTGCTGGGACATTACTGGACCCTCCCACACACAGGGGGCTTCGAGCAGGGGCTGCTGGGACATTACTGACGCCCGCGCGTCCTCCCACACTAGGGGGCTTCGGGAGCAGGGGCTGCTGGGACATTACTGACGCCCGCGCGTCCTCCCACACACAGGGCTTCGGGAGCAGGGGCTGCTGGGACATTACTGACGCCCGCGCGTCCTCCCACACTAGGGGGCTTCGGGAGCAGGGGCTGCTGGGACATTACTAACGCCTCGGCCCTCCCACACACTAGGGGCTTCGGGAGCAGGGCTGCTGGGACATTACTGCGCCTGCCCCTCCCACACACAGGGCATCGGGAGCAGGGGCTGCTGGGACATTACTGACGCCTGCTGGGATATTACTGACGCCTCCTCCCACACAAGGGGGCTTCGGGAGCAGGGGCTGCTGGGACATTACTGACGCCCGCGCGTCCTCCCACACTAGGGGGCTTCGGGAGCAGGGGCTGCTGGGACATTACTGACGCCCGCGCCGCACAGAGCGTCCTCTTTGTTCGTTTCTTTGTGCCTGCTGTGCATCAGCGCCATACAGGGTGTCCTGCTACATTATGTGCTTGCACAATTGTGTGACACGTCTGTTGTGAGCAGTGGACGGCGATCCAGGCGAAATGGCCTGCCAGTCACAGGGGCGTATATCTGAACCATGAATCAAATGATACAGGGGTCGGGCAACCATGGAATCTCAATGGATTTCACAGGAGTCAAGATGTACAGGGTATAAATCCCTCAAAGCAACAGGTTCATACCTTCAACAGGTATTTTCAAGAATTAATTCGGTGATCCAAATCCAATGCATTTTTTGTCTGATTCATCAAATTGCTCAAAGTGTCCATGATGTGTGTGTACTTTTAAAATCCTCACTGACATTATGGAGAGGTTGACCTGATCAACCATTTGAAATAATGCCATCAACAGTAATGCAATAGCAATATGCCCCATTTTGTCGGACATATCAAAAATAAAAAGGAGTTAATAGCTTTGGCATTTCCACGTGTGTCTGTCTGCTAAAGGGTGCAGAGCATGCGGCCAGCAGGACTCCGGCTAATGATGCCTGATGTGTGTTTGTGTCCTTTGTGCTCAGTTGCCCGCACCCATCAGAAAAGCCTCGTCAAAGGGAGAGGGTAATTACAGTCTGTTCGTGTGAAAGGGCAAAGCGCCCCCTGTCCCCCAGGGCCAGCCTCCGCCTCCCAATGTGGGAGAGGTGGTGGTCATTACCCGCCAATGCTGATTAATTAGCCGAGGATGAAACCCCCCGTTAGCACCGTGTAGGTGTTCCGTCCGCCGGGCGACTCAGCGGCGGCTTTGCAACACTAATCATTCCCCCGCCCAGTTAATCAATGGGGCTGCTCTCAAAATAAAACCTTCCTCTTCAACGCATGGTGTTGTTGTTGTTGCTGTTGTTGTTGCTGCTGTTTTTGTTGTTGTTGTTGTTCTCTGTGGTGTGATTGCACTGATAATGACCACAGGGGACAGTAAAATATCTCTGCTTTATTAATTGGGTGCAGGAAATGGTGCCCAGGGGACTCTGAACGCTGCACAGGTGAATATTAGTCCAGGTGGTGATGATGCGTGTGGAGAAAGCGGGCGACATAACACACACAAGTTTCTTTTTTTTCTCCCTGGATGATTTTAAAGAGCGTTCTAAAGATGACCTTTCAAGAGTAGCTACAGCTATTGGGGCAATTATGGATATTGGGGCAATTATCCAAAGCAGAGATGTGTTGCCAATTTGTCACTAGTCAATATGGTGTGTTTGCATGTCCAATGTTTACTGTAGACGGCTTAGAAGATTGAAACAGGCTTGCACTGCTCTTTTTCTGGGAGACTCGTGTTTTGAAATGCAGTTTCTCCAACCGGCGTTGGAGCACTGGCTGACACCAGCTCATGATTAATGAAGGGCTGCTCCCATACACAGCACACAGAGTGGCTCGGTAACAAGAAGCCTCTGCTTTTCTATGAATCATTTCCTGTCTTGATGTGGTAGAGAGTGTAGTCCAGTCTGAAAAACGCCTCACTTTTTCAGCTGAATGGAGAACTAACAAATATAATGGATGAGGTCCTTGAGAAAAGGAACATTTGAGAGCAAAGAGGAACATCTATTATTGCAAATGCTTGCCACTGACTCAACAAATAGAGGGAAGGAAGGTTTTCTTTCCTTAACCAGCGATGTGCTCTGAAGGTACCATGATGTCATTGATTTAATGACTACTCTCCATCAAGAAAAAAGCATCCTGTGGTAGGCCAGCTATAATTTTCTTCTGAAGTAATGCAGTACAGACAGTACAGTGAGTTCTTAAGTACTGTGAGTACTGTAGGTGTTTTGACCATAGATAGAGAAGCCTAGAGCCACATTGGCCTCTTGAAGGGATGTCGACGATGCTGCCATCTTCCTGTGGTAGTCTATTAAAGGTGTTGTACATACTAGACATGTATGTGGTAGTCTATTAAAGGTGTTGTACATACTAGACATGTATGTGGTATCCTATTAAAGGTGTTGTACATACTAGACATGTAATTGGTAGTATATTAAAGGTATTGTACATGTCATATCTGATAGTCTATTAAAGATGTTGTACATACTAGACATGTATTTGGTAGTCTTTTAAAGCTGTTGTACATACTAGACATGTATGTGGTAGTCTATTAAAGGTGTTGTACATGTCATATCTGATAGTCTATTAAAGGTGTTGTACATGTCATATCTGATAGTCTATTAAAGGTCTTGTACATACTAGACATGTATTTAGTAGTCTATTAAAGGCTTGCCTGGTAGAGAACATCAGTAGTGACCATTAAGAGAAGGCAAACCTAACGTCAGTGAAGTATGGGTTTGCTGTGTATTCAAGGCAATTGATAATAATGCAAATAGGAAATGTAACATTACTCATTTAGTATTTTCCTCCACATAAATGGTGTTGAATAATCCAGTTTTACTTGTAGTTTATCTACCCCTAAATGTAAAAAACATTCATGGTCATCGGTTGAGAAAATGCATATGTTTGAGGGTACAAGTTTGAGAAATAGGTGGTATATGGACTGCCATTCCGACTAGTCTAGTTCCATGGAGCTGTGATCGGGGTGCAGGGTCATTGCCCCAAATGACCCTTGTTTTGGTTCCAATGTTTATTGCCCCAAATGACCCTTGTTTTGGGTCCAATGTTTATTGCCCCAAATGACCCTGGTTTTGGTGACCGCTCGCTCCCTCTGCTTCTGTTAAATATGTCTGGAATATTGCATATGCTGCACAAATAATACTGTATGTCTATATGTCTATATATATAATATTTATAAATGTGGTATAATAAAAGTAAGACATTGCTTGATGTTACACAAAGTTGCCCAGTTTCTGTTAAGCAGCACATATCTAAAATGTCCCAACTGTATGCTGAATCACTGTGGAATTCTGAGCTGTAGCATTCTAGAGTGTTCCAAAACCCATTTCCAGCACCACGGACAGCGGCAGTGCAAGGCCAGCATCACGCAGCCGAGACCTCACTGCTGCCAGTGCTCATCTTCCCTGGAGCCCAGCTTTCAACCCTGCTGGAGCAAATGGCCCATCAGCCTGCAATACAACCTGCCCTCATCCCCATGGCCCTCTACTAGATATAGATAGATACTGTATCTATATTTATATTTTGGTGGCCAAGGGGTCACCGGACAGAAACACTTCATGTCAAACACCCTTCTAAAATCGTTTCTTTTTTTCTTGGCTGGAGGGGCTAGAGATGAGAGGCTGCTCTGTCCACCAGCACAGAAAGACCTGCTGGGCGTCAGCCTCTGCATTCAAACAGGGACCGACCTGACACTCCTCAGCCCCAAGGAGAGACCAAGCAGTGCTTACAGCCATGATGGACTCAGACACTCAACACTACGCAGGTCATGAACCCCTGGTGTTTCGTGATGACCAGTTGTCCTACATGGTCACAGCCGTTCTTCCAAACAGACAAAGACATCCTGCTTTTAGAAGGACATGTTGTTTTTTTATGACAACAAACATGGTAGCAGTTGCAAAGAATTTCCTCAGATATTCATCTTATTTTCATGTCATAGCTGTCAAAAGGATTTAAAAACAAACTGTCACAAATTGAAATGTTAACCTTGAAACACTTGTTCAGTTTAAAATGGTGAGAATTGTACAATACTAACTCAATAATACATTAAACACATAACATCTCTTCATAAAAATTCCCCCAGTCAAATCAAATCAAAACAAATCAATATCTGCACACAGTTATGTCAGACTCAAGCTGGTGATATGGTAAAGACGAAACAAGCAGGTTTGTGATGTAACAGAGGGGTGAAGGACAGTGTGAGACGTCTCCGTCACATACTGCAATACTCTCAAAACACAGTCAACAAGTTATGATTCAACAAAAATGGGGACCGAAGTTAACAGAACAGTGGGTGTAAAATGCAAACATTCTTTGATTGCTTTGAGGTGACCAGAGAAACAGCTTCTGTTTCAGAGGTTCAAAGAGGTCCAGACCGCGGCCTTGGAAGTAACTATTTTCCTACTGCACACAAAATCGAATTGATTTCTGAAGCTGTCTTTGAAGATCAACTGATAAAAAAATAGGACCAAAGTGGACTTTAAAGTCACACAGAAGTACAACAATTGGGGTTAAAAGCGGTTGAAAGGCCATTTTAACAAAGATTTTAAAGCTGTTTTTTTTTTTTTTTAAGTCCAGCGTATTACTATCCTCGCTCAGCAGCCAATTAGCTCTCTCTAGCTGCTCGGTGGTAAATCATGTTAACTTTAGTCCTGCATTCGCATTATTGGCAATGTAAAATAACTCCATTTCTCCTGGCTATCAGCCCCAAACCTTTAATAATCAAACCTAAAACATCCAATTAAAATATATGGTGAAATATAGAGGGGTTTAAAGGCTCTGCATGTATGCTTGAACGTCTGCATTATCTTGACTAAAGACGAGCTTTCAAATCGAGGCATCTGTTCCTCCCACATTGTCAGGTGGCTTAATGAAGATGTTCTGTTTGGAGTAATAAAAAAACAGCTCACTATTCAGCGGCATTACGGGGGCAAAAAAAGAACTTGGTGAGTTATTGTGCTAACATCAATCAAAGATATTCTCCCAGATGGAATTCAGTGTGCGTGGCTCAGACCTTCCAGGGCCGTGCAAAAAGCAGACACATCAACACTCTCCTGAGAGAGCGAGAGAGCGAGAGAGAGCGAGAGCAGAAATGTGCTGCATTTTTAGCTGTGCATTCTAATGCACAATGTCTTAACTGTCTCTTGGCAGTGGCACTTCTAACTTGCAATATAGAGTTCTCCATTCCCAAAGCTCATTTCACTGAACACGTTCAACACAGCAAGTGATTTCAGCTGTGATCACTCTCGCGTTATTATCTATCCTACGCTACTCTGTTTTATTTGTTAGGCATGGGAGTTCAAGCAGTATAATGAACTCACAAAAAATACTTATTAGAAAACGTACTAAATGTGTTCATTTTCTAAAACACTAATAATTGTGTATGTGAACACAACAAGGACTGCAGGTAAACTGACACTCGGGCCTTCATGGGCAAGCCCCAAATCCAATAAGAGAAGGAGAGACGTTAAGGTAATGGAGGCCCTTTGTGGGAAAGAAAAGGAAAATAAAATACAATAAAAAAAAAAAAATCACTACCTGTCATTGCATGTTTATAATGTGATATTGTCTCGCTTTTATATGGTTTGGTAAATTGCATTCCACATCGGCCACAGAGCTCTCAAATTACTTTGGAGAACCTTATATTTGGGAGGCAAGCACTCCCACCCAACTTAAATTCATAACCGCCCGGGGCCTTCATAAATTTAAGTTGGAAAAAGACAAACAGATCCATCCATTTATACATTCAGGATCAATATGTGATAGAGCTCTGGAGAGCAGGGTGCATGCAGAAGGCAATTCCCCCTTTCTTTAGCCTCTGAGCTGATGCGCCTTCAAGGCATGATAGGGGCGGTGAACTGGAATAAGCCAGTTTAATATAAACGCACACATAAGAAAAGCTGAGGGTGTAAAAAATAAGTTTGTAAAGATAGATAGGTACCGCAATTATTTTATTATAAATGGCATAAACACAGGCTCTCAATCACTATCATCCATCAGGCTGTCAGCTCTGCATGTGTGTGTGTGTGTGTGTGTGTGTGTGTACTGCGAGAGCTGTAATGATATGATAGGAGGTTGATGGGAGGCTGCAACACCATTAATTTGGGTTATTAAAAAAAAAAGCTTCGGTCGAACACAGAGGAATCACCCTAATTTAGGATCTGCCATATCACAAGTCAACAACACCAATTCAACGCTAGACTATTAACATGTCAAAAAATATTAATGTGCTAATATGTCTGCAGATTTATTTGCAATATTATTATTATGAATATGAATGTGTGTGTGTGTGTGTGTGTGTGTGTGTTAACAAGTTAAGAAGCATCTCAAAAAGTTGAGGTTTACTCTTGACAGCAACAAGAAGTGGATGCATTTCCATGGCAACAACCTTGGTGTACCACCATCTAATTATGACTAATTATCCATTACTGAGGGAAGCAATCAGTAGATGCTATCAGCTCCCACAAAATTAAGATTTAATGTTTAACAACTCTTACAATATTCAGCACACAACACTAATCCCCTCTGGGCTGCACAATGCAGGGAGATGAGAGGAAAGCCATAATAAGCACATACCTGCCCGCTGCAGATATCACTCACTACTTGTGAGCATTCAACTGACATCATGCTTAATCTGCCTTCTGCTCTCTATGAGAGCAGCTTACGTCCATGGGAATCAGTATCGCATTTCAGAGGAGCAAAGACCATATTTGGACTGAGATCCTGAGCTTCACGCAGACAAGACCAGTGACGAAAAGGGCTTATTTCTTTCCTCAGCGATACACATACACATTATCTCTCACACACAGGCATACAGTAGACAAGGAGAGAGAGAGAGAGACACACACACACACACACACACACACCACACAAGTCCACGCAATGGTCCTAACTTCAGCCATTTCTCCGGTTCCTGGTCATTTACTGCTCCCCCAGATAAATGTCAGGGCCCCTTGCGAGAGCCTGCACTGGACTAAAGCCTGCATTGGACTAAAGGAGCAGGTGAATGCGTGCGGTAATGATAAAATAATTAGTGATATAATATAATAGTGAAATAAGGCCAAATAGACGTAGCAATTACACCGGTCTGCTCTTATGGTCCTCATCTGTCCAGCGGCTAATAGGAGCCTCGTTTAGATGGCTGATTAAGATCCTCAGCCATACCCAAAGGGCACCTCTAATGCCACCAGTGCGGAAATAGATATCTGACCCCATTAAGGGAGTGGCCGCCGTTTAGAGAACAGGCAGACCACGGTAGACCCCCGTAAAGATGGACACTGGCATGAAACAACTGCTTTAAAAGAGTCTTAACGTGACGGACTAACTACCCTTGAAATGGCTGGGGCAATTTGGAGGCTATTCATAGGCCCCATGCCATGGAGACGCCTGGGCAGGAAGGCGCGCTTTATGACGGAGACGCCTGGGCAGGCAGGCGCACTTTATGACGGAGAGTGGGAGAAGTGTGTCCAGGGCACAGAGAGAGAAGCTCGGCCTTTTTATCACCTTTCCCTTTCTGCTTGGATGATTGAAATCTGACGATTAACTGACCTTTCACAGAGAATTAAAGGAAAGAAAGTCTAACTACAGGTTAGGTTGTGTGTGTGTGTGTGTGTGTTTGCATGTGTGTGTGTGTGTGTGTGTGTGTGACTGTATGACTGTATGTATGTATACCTATACTACTGTAAGGAGTCTACATACATGTTACCGTGCCAACATTGCACATTTGTGACTGAGTACCAAAACGCCCTCTTGGGCCAAACCAGCCCAGTCAGGCATGGGGCACCGTGAAAGCAGCTGAAGTTTATGATTTCATGAGCTGAATGTTTACGCTAATGGGATTGTGCGCCACGTGGCGAATGCTAGAAAATATATGCTAAAAAGAATCTTTTTTTGTTCCATTGGACCTCCGTCAATTTGATGGAAAGCTCCTGCTGTGCTGGCAAATGAATAAACATCTTTAATATTCTTCTGACTAAAATATTCAGCAAAACACTGCAGTTAGAGAGAGAGAGAGAGAGAGAGAGAGAGAGAGAGAGAGTGCAGTAGAGTGAGAGAGAGAGGGAGAGAGAGAGAGAGAGAGGGAGAGCGAGAGAGAGATAGAGGGAGAGTGAGAGTCCAAACATAAAGTAACATTTCTCCCTCTAGTTAATTATCTATGTCATCTGTTCACTAGAAGGGAAATTGTTCTAATCTAATTCTAGACGAGAATGTTGGTGTTGTATGAAGAGTTAAAAGTCTTGAAAGAGAAGTGTGACATTAAATTAGTTACACAATACATTTTCATCACAAAGATAGAAAAAATATATACTATTGGGTGTGTGAAATACTGCCCTTTGCAAAACATTAACATCAATAACGTTTTTGGTTTGACCCAATGTTCACATCTAGATACAGGATGCCAGTATGTATTCACCAGTACATTTGAATATAACAACCTCACTAGATATCCCATCCCATTGTCATTGTGAAGGTGATCACAGAGTGCTTCCTATAAAGAATTCCGCCTTGGTTCCACAGAGTCAGGGCAGAGGTCACAGCAGTGAAGTCAATTTACTTTCTTTAAAAGTCAGGAAGGATTCTAAACAGCTGGAGCTCAATTAGCCTGCAGGTTAACAATTTGAAAGGACTGGGGCAGGGGGAGAGAGAGAAAGAGAGAGAAAGAGAGAGAGAGAGAAAGAAGGACTGAGAGAGAGAAAGAGAGAGCAAGAGAGAGGGAGAGAGAGAAAGAAAGAGAGAGAGAGAGAGAGAGAGAGAGAGAGAGAGAGAGATGATGAGGCATTAGGTCTCTGTGGGAAGGTGATTTTGGAAGAAAAAAGTGCAATGTACCAAAAAGTGGCTTTGTGGGCACTTTGCAGTTCTGTTTCTCAAGGGCAAAGCCTGCAGTAGGACATGCTGTTTACATCTGAAGTACAGAGTTATCTTTCTGTTGCTTGACAAACTAGGCGGTGAAGGTAACATAGCTTCGCTAGTACGTACTGTATGTAAATATGTGAATGTTTGTGTGCATTGAAATCAGAGGTAGCTAGTGATGACTGTGTAAATGTGAGCGATCTGGGGGACGGAATGAGCATGGGCCTACCTGAGGAGACGTCTATTCGAGTGTCGTGGGCCTACCTGAGGAGACGTCTATTCGAGTGTCGTGAGCCTACCTGAGGAGACGTCTATTCGAGTGTCGTGAGCCTACCTGAGGAGACGTCTATTCGAGTGTCGTGAGCCTACCTGAGGAGACGTCTATTCGAGTGTCGTGAGCCTACCTGAGGGACGTCTATTCGAGTGTCGTGAGCTTACCTGAGGAGACGTCTATTCGCGTGTCGTGAGCCTACCTGAGGAGACGCGGTATTCGAAAGTGTCGCGGAGCCCACCTGAGGAGACGCCTATTCGAAAGTCGCGGAGCCCACCTGAGGAGACGTATTCGGAAAGTGTCGTGGAGCCCACCTTGAGGAGACGTCTATTCGAGTGTCGTGAGCCTACCTGAGGAGACGTGTATTCGAGTGTCGTGAGCCTACCTGAGGAGACGTGTATTCGAGTGTCGTGAGCCTACCTGAGGAGACGTCTATTCGAGTGTTCTTCTTCTGCGTCACGTTGATGTGGACGCTGACTCGGCCCTCGATCAGGACCAGCTCCAGCAGGCCGTCGGCCAGCGGGCTGAAGAGCAGCAGGCCGTTGGGGTTCCACGTACGGAACTGGAACCCCACAGACACCATGTTGTGCTCCCGCCGCCCGGGCAGCTGCAGGAAGCTGGTGGCGTTGAAGAAGACGGGAAACGTGTGGGAGTCCACGCAGGAGAAGCTGAGATTACGCTGAGAAGAGAGGAAGAGAAGAGAAGAGAAAGAGAAGAGAAGAGAAGAGAAGAGAAGAAAAGAAGAGAAGAGAAGAGAAGAGAAGAGAAGAGAAGAGAAGAGAAGAGAAGAGAAGAGAAGAGAAGAGAAGAGAAGAGAAGAGAAGAAGAGAAAGAGAAGAGAACAGAAGAGAAGAGAAGAGAGAAGGAAGAAGAGAAGAGAAGAGAAGAGAAAAGAGAAAGAGAAGAGAAGAAGAAAGAGAAGAGAAAGAGAAGAGAAGAGAAGAAGGAAGAAAGAGAAGAACAGAAGAGAAGAGAAGAGAAGAAGAAGAGAAGAGAAGAGAGAGAAGAGAAGAGAAGAGAAGAAGAGAAGAGAAGAGAAGAAGAGAAGAGAAGAGAGGAGAAGAGAAGAGAGAGAGAGAAGAAGAGAAGAGAAGAACAGAAGAGAAGAGAAGAGAAGAGAGAGAGAAGAAGAGAAGAGAAGAGAAGAAGAGAAGAGGAGAGAGAGAGAAGAAGAGAAGAGAAGAGAAGAGAGAGAGAAGAAGAGAAGAAGAGAAGAGAAGAGAGGAGAAGAAGAGAAGAGAAGAGAAGAGAGAGAGAAGAAGAGAAGAGAAGAGAAGAGAAGAGAGAGAAGAAGAGAAGAGAAGAGAGGAAGAGAAGAGAAGAACAGAAGAGAAGAGAAGAGAGAGAGAAGAGAAGAGAAGAGAAGAGAGGAAGAGAAGAGAAGAGAGAGAGAAGAGAAGAGAAGAGAAGAACAGAGAAGAGAAGAACAGAAGAGAAGAGAAGAGAAGAGAGAAGAAGAGAAGAGAAGAGAGGAAGAGAAGAGAAGAGAAGAGAGGAAGAGAAGAGAAGAGAAGAGAGAGAGAAGAAGAAGAAGAGAAGAGAAGAAGGAAGAGAAGAGAAGAGAAGAGAGGAAGAGAAGAGAAGAACAGAAGAGAAGAGAAGAGAAGAGAGAGAAGAAAAGAAGAGAAGAAGAGAAGAGAAGAGAGAGAGAAGAAGAGAAGAGAAGAGAAGAACAGAAGAGAAGAGAAGAGAGGAGAAGAAGAGAAGAGAAGAGAAGAGAGAGAGAAGAAGAGAAGAGAAGAGAAGAGAAGAGGAGAGAGAAGAAGAGAAGAGAAGAGAAGAGAGAGAGAAGAAGAGAAGAAGAGAAGAGAAGAGAGGAGAAGAAGAGAAGAGAAGAGAAGAGAGAGAAGAAGAGAAGAGAAGAGAAGAGAAGAGAAGAGAGAGAGAAGAAGAGAAGAGAAGAGAGGAAGAGAAGAGAAGAGAAGAGAGAGAGAAGAAGAGAAGAGAAGAGAAGAGAGGAGAAGAGAAGAGAAGAGAAGAAGAGAAGAGAAGAGAGAGAGAAGAGAGAAGAAGAGAAGAGAAGAGAAGAGAAGAGAAGAGAAGAGAAGAGAAGAGAGGAGAAGAAGAGAAGAGAAGAGAAGAGAAGAGAAAAGAGAAAAAGAGAAGAGAAGAGAAGAGAAGAGAAGAGAAGAGGAGAGGAGAAGAGAAGAAGAGAAGAGAAGAAGAGAAGAAAAGAGAAGAAGAAGAGAAGAGAAGAAACAGAAGAGAAGAGAAGAGAAGAGAGAGAGAAGAAGAGAAGAGAAGAGAAGAGAGAGAGAAGAAGAGAAGAGAAGAGAAGAGAAAAAGAGAAGAGAAGAGAAGAACAGAAGAGAAGAGAAGAGAAGAGAGAGAAGAAGAAGAGAAGAGAAGAGAAGAGAAGAAGAAGAGAAGAGAAGAGAAGAGAAAAGAGAAGAGAAGAGAAGAGAAGAGAGAGAGAAGAAGAGAAGAAGAGAAGAGAAGAGAAGAGAAGAGAAAAAGAGAAGAGAAGAGAAGAGAAGAGAGAGAGAAGAAGAGAAGAAGAGAAGAGAAGAGAAGAGAGGAGAAGAAGAGAAGAGAAGAGAAGAGAAAAAGAGAAGAGAAGAGAAGAGAAGAGAAGAGAAGAGGAGAGGAGAGGAGAAGAGAAGAAGAGAAGAAAAGAGAAGAAGAAGAGAAGAGAAGAGAAGAGAAGAAAAGAGAAGAGAAGAGAAGAGAGAGACATAGATCATCTTGTGTTTTCCTTTTCCACCAGTGTTTACATTTAGATGTATTCACTTAGCAGATGCTTTTATCCAAAGTGGCTTACAAAATAAGGATTAACATTCAAGCTTTATTGCAAAGGAGATGTTAGGTTAGCCTGGAAAATTCTGGTGACTCTCGATTGGGAAACGTTTCGGTAACAAATTACGGTAAGGGTACATGAATTATCATGAATTCAAGCATGAATTAATTAATTAATGATTTATGTATTACTTTATTCCTTAATATCTCATGGATCATCAGGAATTGACATGAGTTCATAGTATGTCATTAGTGACCTCATACATGAACAGCACATCACCTAAAGCATTAGGCATGGTGGGCACATCATTATGAATTATGATTTATTAAGTGACTGTGGAAAGTGCAGTCTAAAGTCTAGCTTGCTTAATAACTACACCAAATCTATTTGCAAAAGTAATAGCATGAGAAAGATCCTAAGCACAAACAGCAGTGGGTCAGCTGGGTGCACATTTCCCAGTATTTAAATTAGCATGGGCAGTAGGATGGAGTGGTTGTCTGTATCAAAATGAGTAACATGATGAGTACCGAGGAGAGACCTACTGGTCTGGCTGTTTTTACACAGACAGAGGCGTTTCAGTGGAGTAGCCACTTTTAAAGCCAGATTGAGTAGGGTCAGGGTGGTCATTCCCTGAGAGGAATTCTGTGTAAGGTTTGGAATCCGCCCTTTTGATAGTCTTTGAAAGGAATGGGAGGAGTAAGACCCTCCAATCGTTCTCCACTTGAGTGAGACTGACAGAAGGTTTTTAAAATGGCCGCGTTTCTCCACACTTTTCTTGTATTGTGACTCATAGTCAAACATATCGTTGATACTGTAAATTCTGACTGTCTCGAAAAAACAATAAACAACCAAACAAACAACCAAATCCTTCCTTTCAAGTTTGAGTTGTTTTCTTCGTCTTTGAAGACATTCAACAGCTTGTGAGTATATACCAACACCTGCTTTATCTTAGAACTGAGTGCATACAAGGCTGTTTTTTTTGGCTTTTTTCATTTCAAAGAAGCACCTACAAAACAGCAATGTTTATGTAACATAGATAGACAATCCTTTTTAAGCGTCACACTGATTTCATCCACCCAAACAACACATTATCAAATAATTTCTGGTCATGAATATCGGGCAGAACTTTATTTCAAGGTTAGAGTTGACTAATATGCCTATCCAAAGGTCTTCTGATACAGATGCATGATCTACTCAACAACACATTCCATTCCTTTTCATTATTTAACAATACTCTATCCTGTATAGTTTATTTATACATAGTATGTACACATTTTGATGCCAGTTTGTATTTTTTTTCCAATTTAAATGTACTGTAAGGACGATGCTTAAAAACTGTTCAACATAACCATCTGTACTAGCCCCTTAAAGTATACATATCTGCAGTGAGTTTGATAAGCTTCTTTAAAATGGCTGTTATGATTTTCAGAATTATCCATCTGGATGAAGCAAATCAGTGGAAAAACCTCATCAGAGCTTTTTATTCTTGGCTTACCATGTGTATTATCTGGAAGCATCATTTGCTGGACAAGGGCCAACTCCAAATTGCTTTGGAGCAGGTAAATTATTTTTAATTTCCAGAGGAGAGGAAAATAGGACTATTATCTTAAGACTTCACCAACTGTTCAGTTCTTGCAACATCACGCTTGGCATGGAGATAAACCACTGCATGTGTCGCTGTGATTGACACTGCCAGGGCAATCTATTTTTCAATGTATTATGTATAAGCTATCTTAGAAACCACACTGATAGGTCACCCACACGGACCACAAGGGATGCACAGGAACCCAAAGCAAGCAGACACTTGAAAGTGGCATACGAAACACCGGCATGTCTTCCCATGCTGCCTGAGCGGCCACTGAGAGGGACACTAGTGGCGTCTTGAAGAGGTCCTCCTGCAGAGTTCAATAGCACATGGCACTCTCATGTGGAAACAGGACTTGACCATGATCTCTGAGAGAGATGCTGCAGCATGGCCACAGCTTGGTGAGCTCACGGAGAAGGTGTGTGTGTGCGTGTGTGCAAGTGTATGTGTGTGTGTGTGTGTGTGTGCGTGCGCATGCGTGTGTGTGTGTGTGTGTGTGTGCAAGTGTATGTGTGTGTGTGTGTGTGTGTGTGTGTGTGTGTGTGTGTGTGTGTGTGTGTGTATGTGTGTGTGTTTGTGTGTGTGTGTGTGTGTGTGTGCATGCGCGTGATCTTTAGAGATCTGCCCTTCTGTAGCTCCTGATGGAATTGATTAGCTAAATGTGGTGTGACATATTGTGCTATGGCTGCAGCCTGCAGGGGTGTAAATATCCAGGGGGTGGGGGGGGGGGCTTAATAAAAACAGGTCAGCCCAGTGGCTATTTATTTACTTTTACCCTTCTGAATGATACAATCCCCCAAATTCACTCTAGAGTAACTTTGGTAATAGAAAAATCAATTCACTTCTGAGTAGTATACAGGTGGGCCTGTATATATAGTATACAGGCCCACTGCTCTCTATGCTTTGTGCGCAAGTAATGACCAGCTGACTGGACACAACAAAAACAATGCTTGAACGTTCTATTTGGTTCCCAATCTACTTCCTCTGCATTAAGATAACATATGGAATGTTAAAACGGAAGCCTTGTGGGGCCAACTATGATGCTGATAATGGAACTCTCTTGAAAGGGTCTATACAATGCCTTGTTTATTACAGTGTATTATTTACAACACATAGAGCACATACAGTGATCTTCCACTGACCACATCCACAAGTGTTAAAAACCTTAGTTACAATTGACCAGGTCATATCACTAAATAATCACATAAAACAGATCACCAAAACGTTATTTTACCATTTAAGGAACATTTCAATAATAAGGAAGTCCTTATCCTTACCAGATGCCGAGAAATTAATCCATGCTTTTGTCACCTCAAGGATAGACAATGCTCTATACGCTGGCTGCATTAACACCTGTCTAAAGAGCTTACAGCTTATACAAAATGCAGCTGCTCGCACACTCACTAGGACCAAAAAATATGAACATATTTCCCCCATCCTAGCATTTTTACGCTGGCTACCTGTTAAAAGTCGCATTGACTTCAAAATATTCTAACATACTTCTAACATACAAAGCCATAAATGGCCAGACACCTGAATATATTAAAGATCTCCTAGTCCCATGCAACCCACCTAGACCACTACGATCACAGAATACTGGACTAATCCCAAGAATCTCAACTCTCCCTCAGCCTATTCTCACTATGGTATAACACAATTGGTACCATAGTACCAATGATATACTTACTAACATTAACCATTTTGATTTATATTAATACTAACACACTATCCACTCTACTCAATCTCTCTATCTTCCACTTGTGAGGTAGGTAGGTAGGTAGGTAGATAGATAGATAGATAGATAGATAGATAGATAGATAGATAGATACTTTATTGATCCCCAAGGGGAAATTCAAGATATATTCAAGGTGTACCATTACCAGTCATCATCTCACTCATCTCACCTGAAGTCCCATCCCTACGACTGCCCTGTCATTGCCTATTAGAGATGCGCGGTTCGCAGTTACAGCCACGGACTCCGCGGTTAAACCACGGATCAGGCAGATGACGTGAAGAAATATAATATTTTAATTAAATTCGGGCGGGTGGCGGTTGAACCAATCAAACGCATCACCCATATACATTAAAACAACCAGCGGATGGCGGGCGGGTGCGGTTTTGAAAATTGGTCAAAAAACGTTGGTGCGGATGGATGGCGGATGGATGATAAGTTTTGCTATACGGTTACGGTTGAAATAATAGCCCATCCGCGCATCTCTATCGCCTATTGCTGTCCCCCTGCCCGGCCTAACGACCCACTACTTGCCCTATGATGACAACTCCTATTCCCCCTGGACAATTCATTTACTACAGTACACTGGACTATTTGAACTTTCTGACACTAAATAGGATTCATGCATTATCATACTGGATATGTAACCATCCCACCTCTTTGTAACATACACCTCAGGTGGCTTTAAACACCATGTTCTATTCTTTACACCTAACTAACTTATTAATTTATCATGTAAACAGACCTTACTGTCCTGTACTGACCCTAGGCAGATGGATCAGGCCCTTGAGTCGTGGATCTGCTCGAGGTTTCTTCCTATACAGTACGTATCTCCAATTCTAGGGAGTTTTTCCTCGCCCCTGTTAATGGGCCTTCTCTGGTTGTTTAAGACTCTGTAAAGCGCCATGAGACATAATCAATGTTTTGGAGCTCTATAAGTGATATTAAATTGAAATTGTATTATATGATTTTATGCCATGTCTTTTTTATTACAGTGCATTATTTACAATACATAGAGAATTATATGATTTTATATGTTTAGCAGGAGGTTTATCATAAATGTTCCTGATTCTCAACACTGCAGTATCAGGGAATATTTGACTTGGCCATCGAAGAAAATATAGAAGAGTACACTTTTATTTGGCCATCGAAGAACATATGTAATTTCACCAGGTGTTGAGACAGGTAAGCAGTCTCTTATTTCACCAGTGTTGAGACAGGTAAGCAGTCTCTTATTTCAGCTGTCCTGTGGAGTTGTTTAGCAGGCTTTTAGAACTTTTGCCCGTGCATATCATTTCCTTTAGAACTTTCGCCCATGCATAGAATTTATTTTAGAACCTTTGCCCATGCATAGAATTTCCTTTAGAACTTTCACCCATGCATAGAATTTCCTTTAAAACTTTTGCCCATGCATAGACTTTCCTTTAGAACCTTTGCCAATGCATAGAATTTCCTTTAGAACTTTTGCTCTTGCATAGAATTTCCTTTCTGCATGGCGTTATGTGTACTTATACGGATGTTCAGGGCAAGATGTGTACGTATTTTAACACAGAAACTAATCTGCTTCATCTTCCCTTTAAGTCAGGCGGCTTTTGAAATTTGATTTCTTGGGAAATCAAACAGTGAACAGAACAGAGTACAGCATGAAAGCAAGGAGACATTCTCTTACAGACTACAAACACCTATAGGCATGCTAACACTTCTAACAGACTACAAACACCTATAGGCATGCTAACACTTCTTACAGACTAAAAACACCTATAGGCATGCTAACACTTCAATATTAAACACCTATAGGCATGCTAACACTTCTTACAGACTACAAACACCTATAGGCATGCTAACACTTCTTACAGACTAAAACACCTTTAGGCATGCTAGCACTTCAATGTTTGCAATATTAAACACATACCCTGAAGAACAGAGATAATTAAAACGTTTTGTGTTTGATTATGTATTGATGACATGGTGAGATATAACATTCTATATACTCTTAATATGTAGCAGCATCATATCAAACCTCTCACAGAAATGTGTAACTAAGGACTGTGAGCATTTGACATAGCTTACAATGATGCAATGACGCAATTCAAATCAAGTGTATAGAAAAAGCTTCCCTACAGTATATGCTGTACAGGCCTAACACATCTGGTTTATGGTGATTTCCTTCTAACGTACAGTATGTGCAAACTTCATCCTTGCTTACCCCGAGGAGACAAGGACACTGCTTTGTTATATCTGTCTGTCCTTGATGATCAGCTGCAGCCTGAGAGAAGTAAGCTCAGCAGAGGATGGATGGGGCCACTATATACGCTCCGTAGTCTTGGCAGGCTTCATTACTTCATTCATGTCTGCTTCTCAACAATTTCAATGAAACTGTGTTTCTTTGTGAGGTTTACAGTAAATTGATTTGGGGCATGATGTATGTGTTAAAAAAAGAATGACGAGGAAATGGAGATGGAGAAGTAAGAGAGCAGGAGAAACAAACCGAACTCACAAAGCTGGACACGTCCAGTTTCTTCCTCCTGGCAAGGTCGGTGATGTTCTCGCCGTTGTAGTTGATGCTCTCCATGCAGCCTTTGAAGTTCTTCCCACCGCCGGTGATGGGCTTGCCAGAGTAGGGCATGCCGCCGAAACTCAGCTGCAGACAGGAGAGCACAGGATACAAGGATACAAGGAAGTTTATTGTCACATGCATATAGTTAGTGGAAGTAAGAAATGCAGTGAAATAATGTCTGGTGTCAGCCTATTTGTGCATTTATGGGGGGGGGTGCAGTAGAAGAGGGGTTTAGTAGATTAAGTGGCAAGGGCTGCATAAGAAAGGTGGGGGAGGATTGGGATTGGGATTGGGGGGACACCAACAAGGAGCACCCAAAAGCAACAGAGGCAAGGAAAAACTCCCTTACCAAGGAAGAAACCTTGGGCAGATCCACGGCTCAAGGGGCTAACCCAACTGCCAGGGGTCTTGGTGTGTGTGTTGACAATGTGCTATGTATCGGGGGGCGGGGTGTATGTTGGGGACGTGTGTTGGAGAGGCTTCCTGATGAAATAATGTGCTGTGTATGTAGGGGAGGGGGGGGCAGTGTACTGCTAGTATGGTGAAGGGACTTACTATTGCAAGCAGAGTACTGTATGTATGATGTATGTGGGTGATGACACTGAATATGTGTGTGTGGGCGGGAGGGGAGTGGATCAATGACTGTGTGTGTGTGTGTGTGTAGTGTGTGTGTGGGTAGGTGGGGGCAGTGTGCTGTAAGTATGTAGAGGATGTGTGTTGGAGAAGATCCTGAAGACAATGTGCTGTGTATGTAGGGAGGGGGGCAGTGTGCAGCAAGTATGTAGAGGAGGCTTGGAGCAGAAAGGCTAGGCAATCAAGGACATGGGTAAATAGATGGAGGAGAAATCAAAAATAATAAATATAAAAATATATATATTTTTATAATAATAAAATATAATAATAAAATAAAAAGTTCTATAGAGATGTGCAAAAGTTGGAGAAAGTCAGTTGGGAAATGTTTGAGAGTGCTGAGGAGTGAATGTCTGCAAAGTCAGTATAGTGTGAGTTCAGAGTTCGGATGGCCTGGGGATAAAAACTTCTCCTGAGTCTCCTGAGTCCTGATTTCAGCGGTAGGAGTAATCCATTGTTAGGATGAGAAGAGTCCTTCAGAATCTTTTGGGCTCTTAGGAGTACTCTTCTGGAATAGATATCTTGTAGGAGCACCGCATCTCGTCAAATGCACTGGACAATGCTTTAATATTCCTTCAGTGACCTTTGTAAACGATTATTCAAACAGCCCCTAGGTCTATCTCTATGTGTGTGTCTGCATCTCTGGATGTTGCGCCTAGATGTCTGTCTGTCTAGCCTTGTTATGAACTCAGGCTAGCCTCAAAGTATCAGGTTTGAAATTCCACAGCACAGAATGCAGAAGACTGACTGAAGACAGAGTTTCTGCAGACATACCATGAATCCAAAGACATCACCACATCAGTATTTAAACATCCACTTGAACTATCAAAATGCATCTAACAAAGTCAATGAGCTTGTTGTTTGGCTAAAGTGGTTCCAGGTTCAGAGGCAGTGCAGATAAGTGGTTCAAAAGTGGAACTCTGATGGACCTATTTATAGACCAATCAGATCAACAGATGGAGTTTAACTGGGCTCCATTAATCTTTGACCACATTAGTGCATTACTCTCTTAGAGTATTTAATGGTGAGCTTAGTTATGATGCATCAACATCGTTTCCTTTTCACTCCACCTTCTGCAGCCTCTTCAAAGCCCAACTCTCTTACTACACGTCCTGGCAAAATAAACCATTTGTATTCATTTCAGCGGCTTGATCATGTTAACGTCCCACAAGAAATGACTGCAAAGGATTAGACAGGGTTAGGAGGGAGATGTTATTTCCGTGGTATCAACACATGCGGTCATGGGACACAATCCCAAGTGTTTCACAGTTAATTGTGACAGAAAATCTTGCATGGGAACAATGACTCTGAGAATAGAGCCGTGACTTGTATAGACTTTACAATGACCCCTGTCTTGTTTCTAAAAGTTGAGAACTAATTAAAGACCTCATTTGGAGCTGAAAGAGGGGTGGATAAGATAGTTCATATGGTGACTGTATATGGACATGCTACAATGATGGCATAACTGGGAAATATTATTTTACTCACAATAGTATTTCATTTCCTAACGTGGAATGTAGCAAAATGTAGTGCAAGGAATACAAATACAAATAGAATAGCATGATTAGAAAAGGCAACATTCTGCTTCACTTGGTCAGTATTCATCAAATGGTTGTTTTTCTCCTTGTTTTCTCCGTCGGGTTTTTATTTTGGTGTTATGGGATCTCTGCCCACGGTCAGTGTTCTGTCAGTCAGAGTGTGTGTTTGCGAAGCTAGCCGGAGGTCGTGTTTGACAGCAGCGCGGCCTTACACCTCCCAAGAGCACTTTTTACCTCGTAGTCCAGGTCGAGGTGGTCAAACTCCCCGTTGGTGCGGAAGTGTTGCGTATGCTGGTCCAGTGTGAAATTCACATTCCTCCGGTAGCGCTCAATCACCACAGAGTGCCAGTGGTGGTCGTCCAGGAGACTCCCACTCGTCACCGACGTGTGTCCAAGGATCGAGCCGTACTGATTGCTACCTGTTGTCCAGACAGTGCAATAACAAGGAGTTATTGCCTCGCCATCTCAGAGAGCTAAAGGAGAATTGTAATGTTGATGTGGGGCAAGCTCTCCCTAGTGAAAACAAATAAAAAGTGTGAAATTCATATTTTAGCAGTACAAGTCGGATGTGTCCAGAAAATGGGCAAAATATTTATATTTTTCCTCAATGAAATAGACGGCCTTCATATCATTAAAAAACAATATATATAATAGTGGATATGACACTTGCTTGTGGCAAGGTAGCTTTGGCACACTAGGATATATTCAGGTGAGGCTGAGCATTACCCTCTGAAACTCTGGCTTTGCTTTCATGTTTATCCACACACACACACACACACACACACACACACACATTCATCAGGAAAATAAGGTTATATGCGGTTACTGATGATCAACCCAACCTTCACTATCATCTCTTGAGAAATTCATACCACCCGACACACCGACCCCACAACACACCGTGACCCCACCAAACCCCCCCAACTGCCACACCGACCCCACAACACATCGTGACCCCCAAACACCCCAACAGCCTCCGGGGGACTCAGGAAGAACATATCAGCCCAGCCCATCATCCCTTCCCTGACAGCCCTGCTTGACATGGCCAGTAATGGTGTGTGTGTGTGTGTGTGTGTGTGTGTGTGTGTGTGTGTGTGTGTGTGTGTGTGTGTGTGCGTATGTGTGTGTGCGTATGTGTATTTGAGAGCATGTGTGTGTGTGTGTGAGTGTGTGTGTGTGTGTGTGTGTGTGTGTGCGTGTGTGTGTGTGTGCGTGCGTGCGTGCATGTGTGCGTGTGTGTGAGAGCATGTGTGTGTGTGTGTGTGTGCGTGTGTGTGTGAGTGTATTTGAGAGCATGTGTGTGTGTGTGTGTGTGTGTGTGCGTGCGTGCGTGCGTGCGTGCGTGCGTCGTGCGTGCGCGTGTGTGTGTGTATGTGTGCATGTGTAGGTGGCCCTGGAGGGAGTCCGGCTGACCCAGGTTTATCTGCAGCAGCAGTCTGGCCCTCCGCAGCTCCAGGGTGATGTAGTCTCCCTGCTGCCCCTCGCCGTGCAGGATAACGCCCTCACTCTCCGACGTCTTGAACTTCAGGGAGATCACGTCCTTCAGGATCTTCATCTTCTTCATCTTGAAGCGGTACGAGATCACCCCCTGGCCGTCAAAGTTAATCACATCCGACCCTGAGGAAGAGAGGACGCAGCAGGGAATGAGAGAGAGAGAGAGAGAGAGAGAGAGAGAGAGAGAGAGAGAGAGAGAGAGAGAGAGAAGAGGAAGAAGATGACGCAGCGGTGGGCTGAGAGGTCGAGGAGACAGGGGGGGGGGGCGGGTTGGTGCAGTTGATGTGGGGCTCACAGGCGATTGGGTGTCATGCCCATTTTAGGTAAATGATGAGTTGAGTGACTGGGCGCAAGATTGCTCTCTGTAAAGTGTGGTTCAATTCCCAGATAAACTGCAGCTGGAGGGCCTTGATAAACTGCAGTGTGGCGGATGGAAATTGCAGCCCATGCCCACCTGCTGACAAAGCCCTCTTGCTTGCAGAGTGGCAGACGAATGTTGACCCCTGTCTCAGCACTGATTGATACGTGTAGGCTAAGCCTTATGTTCACATAAAAGTTTTATAGCCTCTTTATACCCTGGCCCTCAATTTAGTCCTGTGGTGTTGGTATCAGTATGGTGTTGGTCCTGTTAAGTTCAAGGTCAGAATTCACATTTTGATAAACTGAACATTATAGCTGTTTTGAAGCAATAAAATATCATGAATCTGTTAGTATATAACAATAAATCTCATCTCATCACATCTTCTGATTTAGATGACAAAGAATAAAGTGGCTGCTGTGGAAGGCCTAATAAAAATAGAAAATGGTGATTAGGTATACAACACACACCATGAAAGAACAAAACATTGACGTTGTGGCTAGGGCTTTCTGAGGGGCATTTCACAAAACCTAGATAAGGGATTAAGCTGGGATTTTTTGGTTATCCTGGATGATTTTAGCCTTGACTTGGTTTCACAAAAGAGATGGCACATAAGCTACCATGGGGATTTATTCTCTGCAGCCAAGCTAAGTTAATTCTAATGGTAATTATCAAAACCCTTATCAAAACCCTTCACATGGTGAAATTTTACCAACTTATGATTCTGATACCATCCTAGCAACATCCAAGATTTTGGGAGGATGGTATCCAGGATTTTATTAGGGGACAGTGTCCAGACTGTTGGTATCAGAATGTTAAGTTGGTGAAATTTCACCAGAGAGGGTTGAAAGATTTTCGTAGATCGTATCACATATGCCAATCAAACCAGGGAATCCAAATTCAAGTAAAGTTTTTTTTTTTCTATAGAGGGCTGACTCAAAATGTCAATATACTACTCAGGAGAAAAGATTAATATGTTTCCACAAATAGCAGAAGGAACCAGCAACATTGACTGTTGTCAACTTCATTAACCCCAAGCTCATAAAAAAGTTCTGTGCAATATCAAATGTAAATAATAAAAAAAAATCTTGTTTTGTGTTTGATTTCTTCTATCTTTAGGTTTTAAATACCATCTCTGGAACATATTTCAAATAGCTGTCTATAAAGAACAGATAGTCCAAACTACTGAGAGGTTTTGCTAGTGCAATGTTCAGGCCTTCATTTCTTCTCAATCTAACACGACTAGCAAAAGCAGAGCAGTGGAACTGGCGAGGAGGTTCCCTGACACAGAGGGGTTAAGAGAAACAATTTCATTCCCAATCTGCAACCCAACGACAAATGACTCCTCTGATCATGTCGGACTGCATGGGGAACTAGGGGTGCAGGCAACATGCTCCCTTTGCAAATACACCCCCCACCCAGCCACACACACACACACACACACACACACAGACACAGTCACTCCACACCCCCACTGTGCTGTGACGAGTATCTCCTTTAGTCGGATCAAAAGTGCGATCATCCATCCTCCCCGATCAACGAGGTCAGGGAGCATTTCCACGGAGTCCTGTCTCCCTGCGGCTTGTGCTCGCTTATCGCTCGCCCAGTGTTTCTCCTCCTTTTCATCCTTTTACTCCACACACACACACACACACACACACACACACACACACACACACACACACACACACACACACACACCATATTTATGTATTTATTTATTTACTTGTTTATTCCCCCTCTGCAAGGACTCTTCAAGGACTTTCAGAGAGAGAAGAAAATGCAGTCTGAGAAGAAAGGAAAATGGAGTTTCTTTCCCTCTTATTTTTTTGCACTGATGAGATATGAGACAGACAGAGAAGAGAGAGACAGAGAAGAGAGAGAGAGAGAGAGACAGAGAGTTGAGGCTTTATTTTTTCTATTTTTGAATCCAGTTGTTGACAGCAGTCCATCTTTATCAATGTCACAGATCGGCTGTATGTGGAGAATTGTGAGGGCCTTTCCACGGCCTTCTGAATAGGGATGAGGCGCTCCCTCACGACAAGAAAATTATCGCCAACATCCCTGGGCTCTCCCGAGCAGGAAGACAGGAATGATACGAATCACAGATACGCACGCAGGTTCCATCCATATCTGTCATATAACGCAAACATTTGGAAATAGTCACAAGTCAGTTTTGTTCACCCGCTTGCTTTCTCAAGAGTCGACGCTAGAAGTGGTGTTCATCGCTGCAATATTGCTTTTCGGTACATGTCTGAAAAGCAATGTATTGCAGGCCTGCTTTTGATGTAAACAGAAAGATGCTTCAGGGAAACACCAAACCGACATTTGTAAAACTCTATGCGATAGCACGCGAGCTATCTGAAAGCACATCTCGCCTTCCACATTGGTCAGGCTGTGATAAGAAGGGAATCTATACGATGGAAAATTGCATTACTGTGGAGAGAAGATCCCACATGCCACTCATATGCCTAATTTATGCTACACTTAATTGAAATTTGTTATCAAAATGGATTTAACAACACTTAATAAGATGAGTGTGATGGATTTGTCAAGGTTCCACTCCCTTAGTGAAAGCAGGGTGTGTTGTCGCTTCTTGTATGCAATTTCATCTTAATTAATCTCTCTGAGGAAATGTTTGGGAACGGATATGAGCCCAGATGTAATCTCAAATGAAATAAATGTGACCCTGATACACAGCTAACCTTCTAAATGTCATTTATATTCACATGGAGACCAAGTCACTTTTTGTGCCTCCACAAAGCCTACAAGTTTTCATATCAGTAGTACTATCCTCTATATTTTAGTGATAATTTGCACTGAGCTGAGCTTTGGAATTGAGATAAACTGTGGTCTCACATCTGCTCAAAGAAATTAGAATTATAACATTGCAGTCATTCAATTTCAAAGATGAGTGTGAAAGAGCTTCCATCTCAAACACAAACTTGATTATTTTTGAACAGATGTCAGTCACTCAAATAAAGGCAAACTCTCTCCCTCCTCTCCCCCCTCCACCCTCAGCTACATAACATCCTGGACATTGGACCCACAATGGCCGCCTGCACTACTCCACTTGCACACTTGCACACTTGTACACTTTACAACTTGTTGTTGTTGTCCTGAAAACACAACACTTCTGCTGCTCTTACATAACTTGCACCACTATGCCACTTTCTTTCTTACTTAGGTCAAACAGAACTACCCAAGCCTTTTATTGGCCTGACTTTGCACTAGTATTTTATTGACTGTCTATGCACAATTTCAACCAAATTTTGCTGCTCTTATTTTTTTCATTATTATATGTGCCCTCTTATTTACTTATTTACTTACTTTTTTGTTTACTTGAATGTTATGTTTGTCTGTGGACTTAAATTGGTAAAATATGTCTTGTCTTCACCGTGGGATAGTGAGAAACGTAATTTCGATCTCTTTGTATGTCTGGAACATGTGAAGAAATTGACAATAAAGCTGACTTTGACTTTGACTTTGATATGCTCTGCCTGAGAGATTCGTAGGCTACTCACAGTAAGCACAGCCGTAGATCTCGATCCGCAGGCCGATGCGTCCCTCTATGCTCCAGTCCAGGGGCACGAAGCGGACGAAGCGAGCCACAATGGTGTGCTGCAGATCATGGCGGACCACACTCTCTGTATTGGAGTTTCCCGTGAATGCCTAGAAAAAGAAAATGGTGATCGTATTGCTGCCCATCGCATACACAGATATCGATCAACTCTGAGTCTAAAATACAGTATCTCACTCCCAATCACTGCCCTTCTGCAGTTTTGTGGCAGTACTTTGCTGAAATTTGAACTGTACTTCCTTTTTCATAAACATACAGTTATTGTAAGCAATATTTTGCACAATACTTAGGGCAAATTGTGTTTACATCGGGATGGCTGTCACTGAAAAGAAGTGCTTGTCTCTGTGAGTCCCTTGGGCTCTGTAATCAGCAGTTATAAACTTCAGCTTGGCGAGACCAATCAGGGAACGTCCTCAGAGACAGCCATCTCTGCCACTCTATTAGCATGCATGTGACCAGCACGCTGAAGGGAGAAGGGAGGGACAAACTCCTCTGATAGCTCCTGATTGAAGATAGCAAGAACTGCTAGCACTGCTTACAGTTACTTTAAACACACACACACACACACTTACACTCCTGCCCGGCTTCATGAAGTAAAAATCCATAAATCCGAGCCCCTTCTTTGCCAGACAACCCAATCTCCCATCTCACACACACACATACACACACACACGCTCCCATCACTGCCTTATCTGTTTCCCTTTCTCCTCTTCTCTTCCACCAAAAGTCAACACTCGGATTCCCTCTGTGTGTGAAGCTCAAGTAGGGCACATGCAGGGGTGTAGTAGAGTCCAGTGCTCCTCTGAAGCCGCTGGGCACCCGGACCAAAGGGGGACGTAAGAAGAGGCCAGATGCTGAGATCAGTCCGCCGATCCCTAGCCCACGGGGCCGAGCCGGTCACTCGTCAAGCGCGGGGGGGATTGCTTTCTTCCCACTTCACTCAGCAGTGTGGAGGGGGCCGAGGGAGCGAGGCGAGGAGGTGTGTGGTGTGTGGCATGGCAGATAAGCAGTGCTTTGGAGACCAAAACCATGCGGATTACAGCCACAGTAAGCAAACGACTGGGGAAGGAGTCGCACCTTCTACGATAACCTGGGAGCTTTTTGAAGGGGAACAATCTCTAGCGTGAGCTCCTCTGTGTGGGCCGAGTGTTTGCCCAACAGCTTACTGCGAGGGCCTCGGTGGTCAGTAGCTTGGGACCATCAGACCATTTCCCCTGCTTTGACATGATGACCTTTTAATAGATGTATTTTTAGAGTGGTTGCCTTTGAGGAGCAGAAGGGAAAAAAAGTCTACATTAGGCTGACGGTTTCAGGTGACCGGTTTTGTATGGAACTACAGTTCCATAAAGAGTATATATACGGTATTACCAACCTCATTTTATTCCCCTTATACTCTCCCAGCTAAAAGGAAATTCCTTGTTCTTGCGGAGTTATTGCTGCATTGTACTTCAACGCTGTTATCTCACGTCACTCTACCAACTGCTCTCCCATCACAACTCTGCATATGAGTTCCGTTCTAAGAAGTGGGGAGGAACTCAATTCTCTCTCACTCGTCGCTCAAGCCCAGGCCTTAAACAGCAAGTGTGTAATTAGTTGGCCAAATGTGAACGCACCCTGAGGGCTTAGCTGTTAGTCATGTTGCTTAACAAATCACCTTGACAATTTAATACACAAAAGCTAAACTGAGATAGCAGCACTTCCATTAACTCAGTATAAGTTTAGGTGTCAAGTCAGCTGTAACTATCGGACGTTCCACCTTTATTGGTTTCCCATGGTTTAATTAATGCTATTGTCACTTCTGCGACAAGGCTTCAGGAGACTGCTGTGAGTCGCTTAATAGCTTTGGAAAGCCTCTGGGAATTCTGACTGCTTTAGAAGGTGAGCGTACCATATTGCCGTCTTAAACAAAACACCTCCAAAGTTCAAAGTCAAGGGAGAACAGAGACATCTCCAAATGCTAAGAATGACTAATTAAGCAATGATAGTGCCCATCAGAGACTGTAAATGCTAACGTGAGATCAGAGCTACTCAGAGTGAGACATTTGTCATTGAAAGTTCATCCATAATGAGGATCTTTTCTCTTGAAAGCTCAAATTAATGTGGACTTCAATAACACTGAATCCTTTCCAGGCAGTCCTCCTCCAGGTCTAACAACACGGGAGTCCTTATGACAGATAAACAATAACATCTATTGATTTACATTATGCAGGCCGGTAGAAGAGTCTGCCAAGGACTTCCATTTTTTTCTCCTCCTCCTCAGTTAAAGCGAAAACAAGACAATGATCCCTGAGGATTTGAGATTCTGTCCGCCATGTCTGCGCGGCCAGAGAATAAAACGCCTGCTACAGCCCCTTCGTCACTCTAGTGAAAAATAAATCTTCAGTATTTTCTGGCTTCACACAGATTTGAGTCGTGGAGAAATGAGCTGCCATCTTATTATCTACTGAAGATTATTGGTGAGCAAACCATAAAGGAAGACTGCATCGCCTTGGTGGACACTGACATGAAATTATTCCGAACAGCTGAAGCTGCTATGGATGTTTTCTGCATCTCATAGATTATATGCTGCTTTGCACATTTACAATTACTGCTGCTACAGTAGATTTTGAAAGGAACCATATCAGAATGCAGATTTAGTTGACACTATGCCATCACTTGCTTCATGTCCAACGTCCAGAATTATGCTTCTCTGCATAAACAGAATCTTCCTTTATGATCTTTCTTCACGATTTCCACCGTGACAATGACCATGTGTAATATGCAACAAGGAGGCCTATATCTACAGTTGTATAATTCAATAAGGTTTAAAGAATAAATGTAATTTCTTACAAGATCTTTACGACCAAGCCTTTATTACTTTCATCTGTCGCCATAGCTGAAGAAACACAGCTCCATAGGTAAACTCTGAATGCATATTTGTAAGGTAGAGGAACATAAAGCAATATCTATTTTAGGCTGTCCAGCGATGACACAAGCAGGCTTTTTTTTTAATGGCATCTCTGCCCACTCATGGCCTTGAGTTTAAAAACAGTAGGCAGGAGACTGGGAGGACATATTACACTGCCAAGAGTATAAAAGCCAGAGCCTGGCCAGCTATTTAAGAGGCCGTTATCTTTGTAGGTACAGAGGCTGGCGCCGGCCTTCCCTTCCCCTTGCTGCGGGTCACTGATTAGGGGTGATACTGAGACAGCTTCCCCTTCACCCAGAGTGGCTTGTGCCTGGTGCTGGACGACAGTGTGGTGCGGACTGCACATGTGTGTGTGTGGTTGAAGACAGTGTGGTGCGGACTGCACATGTGCGTGTGTGGTGAAGACAGCATGGTGTGAACTGCACATGTGTGTGTGTGGTTGAAGACAGTGTGGTGCGGACTGCACATGTGTGTGTGTGGTTGAAGACAGTGTGGTGCGGACTGCACATGTGCGTGTGTGGTTGAAGACAGTGTGGTGCGGACTGCACATGTGCGTGTGTGGTGAAGACAGCATGGTGTGAACTGCACATGTGTGTGTGTGTGTGGGTGAAGACAGCGTGGTGCAGACTGCACATGTGTGTGTGTGTGGTGGAAGACAGCGTGGTGCGGACTGCACATGTGTGTGTCTGACAGACACAGGGCTCCTCTGCTACCCTTCTCAGGTGCCTGCCAATAAACTCAGGAGGAGGTTTTGGGAGGCGGCTGTTACATTTTTAACAATGGACTACACAGGGGTGTGGCTATTCAACACGCATACCAAATTCATAGAGACAGAGAGAGAGGGAGAGAGAGGGAGGGAGGGAGAGAGAGAGAGCTGTTGTACTGTTTGCTGAGAGCAACTTAAAATCACAACTTTTCAGAAAGAAAAAGGTAGAGGCCATTTCAAATGGCTGCAATATTTGGACCAGCAGAGAATGCATGTGACCAGACCTTACACAACACTGTAGTTGAGCTCATCAGTAACTTACACAACACAGTCTACTCGTCAGTAACTTACACAACACAGTCTACTCATCAGTAACTTACACAACACAGTCTACTGTAAACTCATCAGTAACTTACACAACACAGTCTACTGATCAGTAATTTACACAACACAGTCTACTGATCAGTAACTTACACAACACAGTCTACTGTAAACTCATCAGTAACTTACACAACACAGTCTACTGTAAGCTCATCAGTTACTTACACAGTCTACTGCAGTTGAGCTGATCAGTAACTTTGTAGGAACTCTTTTGAGTGTCTCTAAATGAACTCAAACATCCCAGCGGGAATAAACACATGAACTGCTCATTTCCCTTTGATGGGCGTGCTATCTAATTAGGAGTTGAATCGTGGAATAGAGAAATAAAAGAAATGACTGGTGTTATCTAAAATGAAAATAAGTAATAACCACTTGAAGTGACAGACATTCCATCAGTGCGCTGTCTGCTGGAATATGAAAAGAGTTTAAGATAGTCTGTGTGAAAAATGCTCGGCCCGCCGTAAAAGACCGAGCCAGAATCAGACTAGTTCTGTGGGGGTGCAAATTGATTTCTTCAAAGCCCAAGCTAGGGGCCGCTTCAAAATCAAGAAGTGTTAAGATGTGTACCATTATCTTAGTGTTAACCCAGCGTGCCATGAGCTAAAGTGACGTCTAACTCATTACAATAGTTGTACAGAAATCATTTTAACAACACTCATGCATTATTCAGAGTGATCCACCTTCTGACTTTCATACTGTAGCTCACACGCCCTCCCATCGGGTTAGAGAGAGGGTCTTAATGTGAATTCTAAGACAGGAACATCAAATGCCTACAAGGACCATAGTAAAACACACACACACACACACACACCTGACACAGACCCAGCTACAAAGAAAATATCCTCGGGGTCTCCACTGAACTCTCAGCAGGAGGAGTAACGTGGCACTTTGTGTTTGCATGCTTTCCCGCATTAATCACAGAAGAGGCGTTCTTTTCTCTTTTCGCCTGTGTGTGTGTGTGTGTGTGTGTGTGTGTGTGTGTGTGTGTGTGCGTGTCTGTGTGTGTGTGTACACACTCGCCGATGGCAAAGATATGAGGGAGAGACAAGGGATGTGCTATGAGGGTTGCAAGTAGCCCATCAAAATCACATTTTCAAGAAAGGAAGGTACTTCCAGGTGCCCACCTCCCCCTGCCAAAACAACTCCTCCACCTCCCCCTGCCAAAACAACTCCAGCCACATTTATGTGAAGGTGCCTCGGTGATAACAAAACAGGGAAGTATATTTCCTCACGATATCATTAAAAATCTACTGGCATAAAGCTTGTGGAAGACTAAACATACATACTACAGAAACAGGCTCCAATCGTGGTGCGTATGATACCTTACACAAGTACTGTCGGCAGGCAGCATCTGAATTGAAGGGAAATGTCAGGTCTCTAGGGGTTCCAACCCCGAGATTTTTTTTTTAGTAATAAATTCAACATTAGTCACGATACCCAGTCACAGTGGGGGGCAACGCGCAGCAGATGGATCTGGCTGTTGGTACGCACCCCTCCCTTCCAATCAAACAGGGATATACAGTATGTGCAGGATATTATGTTTGAGAGGGAGACCGAGAATATTCTACACTCCCCCTGCACTCGGCAGATGAGTATTCCGCCCACGGACACGTCGTGAGACACAGGTCACGAGCCGGAGACACCGGTCATCAGTCTAGCTTCCCCTGGTTTCAGTATGCCGTTTCTTTTCATCCTCCATATTCATTTCGTCCAAATGAACCCAGGAAACACACCACAATGGGATTTAATTAGTGCTGTATAGAGAAGCAACACACTGATGTTTCATGCTGTAGCATGTTAAATGATGTTTAAAATGTCTGAAAATGGAACACTGAATTTCCATGTTTTTTTTTTCATGGAAATGTAAATGTGTAATCCAATTTCTTAGAGCACAGTTCTTTTCTTTTTCCTTCCCTATGCATGCAGGAATGATATATGTGTGTGTGTGTGTGTGTGTGTGTGTGTGTGTGTGTGTGTGTGTGTGTCCAGCCCCATCAATGCAATAGAAAAGGGGGGGAATGTCCCCCTTAAGATGGCAGCAGTGGGAGAAGATAAACACGTTGCTGTTGCCACATGCTGTAGTCCACTCTGAAGCCCTAAGGCAGCTTTAGCACGTAGTGTGGTGCAGGTCTCATCTGTGCAGCTCTCATCTGTGCAGGTCTCATCTGTGCAGCTCTCATCTGTGCAGGTCTCATCTGTGCACGTCTCATCTGTGCAGCTCTCATCTGTGCAGGTCTCATCTGTGCACGTCTCATCTGTGCAGCTCTCATCTGTGCAGGTCTCATCTGTGCAGGTCTCATCTGTGCAGCTCTCATCTGTGCAGGTCTCATCTGTGCAGCTCTCATCTGTGCAGGTTTAGCACATAGTGTGGTACATAGCAGCTCTCATCTGTGCAGGTCTCATCTGTGCAGGTTTAGCACGTAGTGTGGTACATAGCAGCTCTCATCTGTGCAGGTCTCACCTGTGTCCTCAGTCATCTTACATAAAGCAATGATGAGATTGATCTACCTCTTGAGTACTCCAGTGGGAAACCTCCGAATAGAGTAGCTATGATGCCAGTGGAAAAAGTCATTTTAGTGGACTATAGAGAGTCAAGACCTGTGGTTTGGTGTGACTATGCTGTGCAGAAAAAGCTGTGTTTGCATGAAATAGAAGGTGTACCATTAAAGGGGAACTCCGGCCATTTTCAACATATAGAGTCCATTAAAGGGGAACTCCGGCCATTTTCAACATATAGAGTCCTATTGATGGAGTTTGTTAAGAGGCACAAACACAGTTTAAATAATCATACCCCCCATCTGGCTGCACTAGCCATTAGCAGGATAGTTAAAGTTATCGAGATTGAGATTGAGATTTTTTCCCTACTGAGCAACAGGGCTCTATGTTAAAAATGTCCCCTTTAATTAAACAGTATGGAGATGCTTGTGGGATTATCATTGTGCATAGTGACCTGCGCATTACACGTCTCCCGGACTGGACTCATAGGCAGGGACTGCAGAGTCCAGGGCTTTGCTGATCTTATTGAGGTCATCTTGGACGATGCGTATTATATTGAAAGCACAGTCTGGAAGTTCCTCTTTATCAAAAAGGCATTCAAAGTTGGTGGGATCAGAGACATGTGAGATGAATTCATTACCTGATTATGAGCAGGATCACAGCAGGTTCCCTTCCTCCCTTTTCGTTCAATTATGCATTATATCTAATAATAAAGATGAACGGTCCTGTCCCCAAACACTGCAAGTGATCTGGCAATGATCTCTCTCTCTCTCTCTGTGCGCATGGACTGAGTGAGTGGGCGGAGCCGGAGCGTCTGTGAGTGAGCGTTGTGCCTTTTCTTACCTGTTTTCTCTTTCTTACTTTTTCTGTATTTTATTTATTTATTTATTTTTTTCCTTTGTTGTTTGTTTGTCTTGTATGTCTTTGGGTTGGTAGGGTTTGGGGTTAGTGGAGTGCGTGTGTTTTTGTGGTTTTACCTGGGCGTCAGCTCCTGGTTTGGAGTATGGCTGCCTCAGGTAACACTAGGGGAAAGTTTGATTGTCTCACGCGGCGGGATGAAGAAGAAGAAGTATAAAGATATCCTCTACCGCCAGCGTAGAAGAGTGTAGCCTGGCAGTAGGTGAAATGGTTGGGCATGACAAAGTTTTGTCTGCTGCTCGTATGAATCAAGCAATCGTTTTGTTCCTTGAGTCCGTGGAATTGGCCAACTTAGTGGTTGAACGCGGAGTAGAAATTGATGGTATTTTTAACTCAGTAAAAAAAAGTACTCCCTTTGTCTACCCCATCTAGGAAAGTAATCATTTCAAACATACCACCTTTCATTAGTGATGACATTCTTGTCCAGTCTCTATCCCGCTATGGCAAATTAGTTTCCCCGATCAAGAAGATCGCCATTTCCACGAAGTCTCCGCTTTTAAAGCATGTGGTATCTTTTAGGCGATATGTTTACATGGTTTTAAACAACAACACAGATGATCTTGATTTGACTTTGAATATCCAGGTCGACGATTTCAATTATGCCATATATGTCACAAGTAATCTGATGAGATGTTTTGGTTGTGGTTTGACGGGTCACCTAGTGCGTGCCTGTCCAGAAAAGTGCACCAACACTACCGCCAATGTCAATGGTCAAAATGAGAATACTGGGGAGGGACAGTCTGCCAGTGATGAGGGGCCCACAAATGGTGGAGAGGCTGAGGTGGATGGTGATCAGTCACCAGGGAAGGTTCTTCTAATGCCGATGCACCTGAAGTTAGACCATCAGATCAGGATGTGTCTGATGAGACAGTAAGGAACGGGAAGAGGGGCGAGGCTGAAGCTCCAGAATATAACGTTATGCATACTGATAACTCACCCGAATTCCAACGTAATAGATCTTTTCGAGGACGCTTGGGGGAGGATAGTCAGATCATGGAAGCAGAGGAAGTTCCCTTTAAAGTTCCAAAAGGTCTGAAGAGGGAAAGGGCTCGAGCTGAGTCTCATAGAAAGGTAAAAAAAAGAAAGATCTGGTTGTCGATGTTAATTCTACTGATGCAGAGAGCGAGGGGGATTTTCTGATTGCAGCCTAAGGTGCAGTCTTCCCCAAAGCGGCTACACAGGGCCAGTACACTGTGGATGACTTAAAAACGTTTCTGAAGCAGACTAAACATGCTAGGTGTGTTCAAGTTGATGAATACTTTCCCGATGTTGAACAGTTCATCGCTAAAACTAAACGCTGTATATGGCGAAGGTAGCTTTACTAGGCAGGAGGTCTACCGCTTGAATACATTTCTCACAAAACTTAGAGCTCTGTTGAACGCTGATAGCCAGTCCACCCCAGCCCCCGTTAATTCCCAATGAATATGTTCTTTTTTGCACTTTTTTCCTTTATACTTATGAGTGGGTTTCAAATTGCTTCGCTTAATTTGAATGGAGCAAGAGACCGCACAAAGAGGGCGATGCTTTTTGAAACAATTAAAGAAAAAGCTATTGATGTTGTCTTTGCGCAGGAAACCCATACTGACGCAAGCAATAGCTCTGATTGGGCTTTGGAATTTGGGGGGTTATCGATCTTAAGTCATAATACCTCAACTAGTGGTGGTGTTGCTATTCTTTTTTCAGGTAGCTGTATCCCCTGTTCATATGAGGTTGATGAAATTGTTAAAGGTAGACTCTTGAGAGTCAGAGCTCAATATGAAAATACTTTTTTTGTTTTTGTGTGTGTCTATGCCCCAACGGTTGGGAGGGAGAGAATGATTTTCTTAAGTATCCTGGATGATCTGTTAAAGAATTGTGATTCTGGGGAGTGTTTACTTCTTGGTGGGGATTTCAACTGTACTGAGCTAGCTATTGATAGGAATCATGTAGAGCCTCATATGCCATCACGTAGAAGGCTCATTGAGATAATGAAGTCCCACGACCTTTCTGATTTATGGAGGAACTTTCATATAAAGCAGAAACGGTACACATGGGTCCACTCAAATAATAACATATTATCTCTGGCAAGATTAGACAGGTTCTATACCTTTAAACATCAGTTCAGTTTTTTTAGAAGCTGTCTCATCCTGCCAGTAGGTTTTTCCGATCATAGTATGGTGCTTTGTAATTTTTTTGTTAGTGCCACCAGATATAAGAGCGCATACTGGCACTTTAACACTAGTCTTTTGAATGATGGTAAGTTTAGGGATGTTTTCAAGTTTTTCTGGAAGGATTTTAGATCCACAAAGCAGTCTTTTCAGTCTGTGCAACAGTGGTGGGATTTTGGAAAGGCCCAGATAAAACAGTTGTGTCAGCAGTATACTTCCTGTGTCACAAGAGATATAGCTCAACGCATGAAATTGTTGGAAAATGAGATACTGGAGCTCCAAGGTTTAGCTGAAAGTACAGGTAATCAGTTATATATGGAAAATTTGAAAATAAAAAAGAATTGTTTGGCCAACTTGCTGGGCATTAAAGCACAAGGAGCTCTGGTCAGGTCTCGCTTCCAGTGTGCAGAATTAATGGATGCACCTTCCAAATTCTTTTTTAATCTGGAAAAAAAAAACGGCCAAAAACGGCTTATACATGCTTTGGTTTCAGAAACTGGAGCCCTCTTATCTGACGATAAACAAATTCGTGAGAGAGCAGTTGATTTCTACAAGGTTTTGTATAGGAGTGAAATCTCCTATAAACAGGCCCTTGACAGTCATTTTTTGACGAATCTTCCTAAGGTATCTAGAGAAGCTAATTGCGACCTTGGAAGGGTGATTACCCTGGCTGAGTTGGAAAAGGCCCTCCATGGTATGGAGTGTGGCAAGGCACCGGGGATCGATGGTCTGCCGGTTGACTTTTATAAGTCTTTCTGGACAGAAGTAGGCGAGACCTACTGGTCGCTTTTGAGGAACAGCTTGGCCAAGGGCAGCTGCCACTCAGTTGTCGCCAGAGCAGTTCTTACTCTGTTACCGAAGAAGGGAGATTTGAAGGATATCAGGTCATGGAGACCCGTGTCTGTTCTATGTGCGGAATATCGGCTGCTCTCTAAGGTTCTTGCTAATAGACTCAGTGAAGTTTTAGGGGAAGTCATTGCACCTGACCAGACCTACTGTGTGCCGGGCAGGCTTATTTGTGATAATATTTCTTTTATTAGAGACGTTTTGGAAATTGGTAAACTTTTACATTTGGACTTTGGCCTTGTTTCTGTTGGATCAGGAAAAAGCTTTTGATAGAGTTGAACATAATTATTTATGGAGCCGCCTTGACTGCTTTTGGCTTTAATCCTGTTTTTATAAAGAAAATTAGAACTCTATACTGTGACAATGAAAGTATTCTGAAAATTAATGGTGACTTGTGTGCTCCTTTCAAGGTTTTTAGGGGAATTAGACAAGGATGCCCCCTCTCTGGAATGCTATACTCCTTAGCCTTTGAGCCCCTGTTAGTACAGTTAAGAGCCAAACTAAAGGGTGTAACTCTTCCTGAGTGTAACATCTCTTTGAGGCTATCAGCTTATGCGGATGATGTAGCTATTCTGATTGAAAGCCAAAGGGATGTGGACACCATGTTAAAGGTTTTTACTGATTTTAATCGTTTATCATCTGCCAGAGTTAATTGGGGAAAAAGTGTGGCCCTGTTGGCTGGAAAATGGCCTGATGGCACACCGTGCCTCCCAGGTGGGTTAACCTGGTCTAGGGGGCGGGTTTAAATATTTGGGTGTGTTTCTTGGAGACGATAACTTTGTTCTAAGGAATTTTGAGGGGATTGTTGAGAAGGTTGAGGGCCGCCTTGGCAAGTGGAGTTTTTAATTAAAAATTGTCCTATAGGGGCCGTGTTCTAATAATTAACAACCTGGTGGCTTCATCCCTTTGGCACAGACTTGCATGTATAGACCCTCCAGCACATGTTTTATCTAAAATACAATCTATTCTGGTTGATTTCTTTTGGGATGGTCTACACTGGGTCCAACAAGGCTTTTTTTTATCCAAGGATGAGGGTGGACAAGGATTGGTCCACCTGCAGAGTAGGGCAGCAGCCTTTTCGTCTTCAGTTCATACAGAGACTTTGGATGGACCTGTAAATTCCAGTTGGAAGGCTGTGGCTTGTGCCATCCTAAGAACTTTTGAAGGCTTGGGTCTGGATAGGACCCTCTTCTGGATGAATCCTGCCTTAATGAACTTAAACAAGCTCCCTGTGTTTTATCGCAATACGTTTAAAGTATGGGGTCTTTTGAAAGTATGGCGACCTCAGAATACAAGTTCTCTCTTTTGGCTTTTGCAAGAGCCATTGATATATGGTTCATGTTTGGATCTTATGCATGAGAAGCATTTTCCTGCTTTTAGTGGGATGTTTTGCAAAGCGCGGGTCATCACTTTGAAGGACCTCCTGCCTTTAGCTGGGCCAGGTTTTGAGAATGCTGAAGGAGTGGCCGAACACATGAAAATGAGATCCATCCGTGTAGTTAACAAATTCCTCTTGGAATTGCGGTCCCGCTTCACAGATGCTAGTCTAGCAATGTTGGATCAGTATGCCAGGGGTTTAGTTATGCTAAATGAATGTGATCCTGTTCCATGTTTTAGTGTGTCCTCTGGATTTTGTAATGTCTTTTTGAAGGTTGAAGATTTTGTTTTTCTGGGTCCAAATCGCGCCTCTGGAAAGGCACTTTACAATCTTTGTGTAAAATCTCTGAATAGGAGGTGTTTGGAGTCTAGAGTTGACACACCTTGGCGTGCTGTTCTACATGTAGAACAGGATGTCAAACCACACTGGAGATCCTTTTACAAGTCACCATTAATTAAAAAGGTGGGGGATTTACAATGGAGGATTTTATATGGTGCAGTTGCTGTAAATTCTTTTGTTTGTGTTTTGAACTCTGATGTGAGGCATGAGTGCCCGTTTTGCAATGACAGGGAAACTGTTTTTCACGCTTTTATGCAATGCACACGCCTGATGCCTTTATTTTCCATTTTACGGAAACTGTTCACTTACTTCAATGAAAGTTTTTCAATGGAAACATTTATTTTTGGTTTTAATTATGTACAGAAGCGAAGGCACAAATGTCAATTGTTGAATTTTATCATTGGACAGGCTAAGATGTCTATATATGTTAGCAGGAGGAATAAGGTTGAGCATAACTCAAGATCTGATCTTTTAATGGTATTTGCAATCTTGGTGAGATCAAGGATTTTAATTGATTTTGGTTTCTACAAGGAAATGAGTGATCTTGAAACCTTTGAGATTATATGGTGTCAGGAAAATGCTCTGTGTATGGTTGTAGAGGATAAAGTGCAATTTAATACCTTGTTAGACGTTCCTGTGCCTGCTGTTTAACATACATAACTAGATGTGTCTTCTATTTATTTATTTATTTAATTTTTAATCATTCATCTTTGAGATGACTGTGACTTTGTATGTCTTTTAGCTATTTGTAATAAAGGTTTTTATAAATTCAATTCTCTCTCTCTCTCTCTCTCTCTCTCTCCCTTTCTCTCTCTTTCCTTCTCTCTCTCTCTCCCCTTCTCTCACTCTCTCTCCTTCTCTCACTCTCTCCTTCTCTCACTCTCTCTCCCTTTCTCTCTCTCTCTGTCTCTCCCTCTCTCTCTCTCTCCCTCTCCTTCTCTCTCTCTCTCTCTATTGAAATGTCAAGAAGAACTGCAATGGCAGCCAGAGTTGAAGGTACTCCCTAAGAAGGTGAATTTCATCTGTTGAACATGTAGTGAAATGCCTTCTGGATATGCATTCGGCAACCTGTTTAACCAGTCCAGCTGCAGCAACACTAAGTGTGTTTTATAAATAATCCATAAAATCTGCTAAATGACTCATTTAAGTGACACAGACGGGAGGGAGAGCCACAACAAAAGTGCCCGTCAGATTGAGTTTGACATGGCCAGCAGAGAAAGGAAACTGACATCCGGCAGACCGCTGTTCTGAATACACAGTGTGCAGTGAGTGAGGAGGCATGAGTCACACAAACACACACACACACACTGCCCCATTTATCATATCACACGGCACTCAGAGGGAAACAGCCAGTGCAAACGGTTAGAGGGGACAGGAGGGGCTGCACAGACGCTGTGTGTGTGTGTGTGTGTGTGTGTGTGTGTTTGATCAGGACGGGCTGCACAGACACTACAACTGCCTGAGAGACTCCAGATGCATGCTGCTCCCATAGAAAAGGATAGTATACATAGCTATGGCAAGCAACACACAGCTAGGAAAGCAAGATATGTGTGTGTGTGTGTGTGTGTGTGTGTGTGTGTGTGTGTGTGTGTATATATATACAGTCCTATATATAATGTATATGTGTGTATGTGTGTGAGAGAGAAAGAGAGAGAGACGATATAATTGTGCATGTCTGCATGTTTATTATGAGTGTACAGTATGTTTTGGTAAGCCTTTATGTCAATGCATGTTTCAGTGATAACAGCAACCTTTTAAAAAATGCATACACACTTGCACAATCTCTTGCCTATCGACAGCTTTTTGTTAACTGCACCGTCAACCTTTCCCGTCCACAGTTGCTGGCTTAGCAAGACAAGCCTTAACCAGGCTTGCACTATCTGAAACCAGACCCTGAAACCAGGCTTGCACTATCTGAAACCAGGCTTGCACTATCTGAAACCAGGCTTGCACTATCTGAAACGCGTGGGCCAGTCAGGGAGCCCCTCTGCTGGGGTGAGCAACTGTCTCTTGCCCTTGCAGGACGCAGGGGACGGAGGGGACCACAGCATCCTTCCTCCCTCTGCAGGTCTCTTGCAGGACGGAGGGGACCACAGCATCCTTCCTCCCTCTGCAGGTCTCTTGCAGGACGGAGGGGACCACAGCATCCTTCCTTCCTCTGCAGGTCTCTTGCCCATTCCTTTCACGGAGCTGAAGCACACACCCAAATGTGTGTGATTTATTGAAATAGGGCTGCGAGGTTTTTTACAAACTGAATTAGTTTTGCCTTCAGAGGCTTGAAAGCTTCAGTCCTCATTTACCCTGCGCCATCATAACCACCTCCTAGGCTCCTCGAGGGGGAAAAGAAAGTGTGTGTGTGTGTGTGTGCGTGTGTGTGTGCGTGTGTGTGTGTGTGTGTGCGTGCATGCGCGTTCGTGCTGTGACTCACATCATCATGGGTTCATTAAGGGAGGTTTGAATAAGGCCCCTGATGACAATCAAACAAGTGGGTGGGGAAGCCCACACACACATAGATGCACCAGAGAGAGAGTGTGTTTGAACCCCTCCACACACAGATGAACCAGAGAGAGAAAGTGTCTTTTGAAAGCCTTCTTTCCCTCCGTAGCTCATTTGGCCAGCAGCGCTTTGATCCGTCGGGGCATGAGTGCTTTGCCTAGCTTCAAAAAAAAGAGTGCAAGTGTGTTTGTGTTGATCTACACGCTGGAAGCAAAGCTAAATGAGTTTTATCTGATGAGAGCATTTCACTCAAACCACACACTTCATTTGTGAAATGTAAAGAGTGCAAAAGCCATATAGAATCATTAAATGTATTCCTTTCTTTCAACACATACTTGGGATGGTTTGTTAGCTTTTGCCATATTGACTAATAATAATATGTCTCTGCAGGGGAATTTTCTGTGATATTACCAATTTTCTGCACCATACGAATGTTGCTGTATTTAAAAACAGGTCTTGTAACTGATACAGTGAGAAAAGCATTTCTGGATCTCCTGGCATCTGGTTTATTTTCGTCTCAAACCTGACGTGCTGCTGAAAGCCAGAGTCAATAAAAGGTGAAACGAAATGTCACACCTTATTAGTAAGTGGCAATGACCATTCTGCCCCAGCAGATGATTACGCACCACTGCAGAACAACCTCTATCACAGCCCCTGATTACGCACCACTGCAGAACAACCTCCATCACAGCCCCTGATTACGCACCACTGCAGAACAACCTCCATCACAGCCCCTGATTACGCACCACTGCAGAACAACCCCCATCACAGCCCCTGATTACGCACCACTGCAGAACAACCTCCATCACAGCCCCTGATTACGCACCACTGCAGAACAACCTCCATCACAGCCCCTGATTACGCACCACTGCAGAACAACCTCCATCACAGCCCCTGATTACGCACCACTGCAGAACAACCTCTATCACAGCCCCTGATTACGCACCACTGCAGAACAACCTCTATCACAGCCCCTGATTACGCACCACTGCAGAACCTCCATCACAGCCCCTGATTACGCACCACTGCAGAACAACCTCCATCACAGCCCCTGATTACGCACCACTGCAGAACAACCTCCATCACAGCCCCTGATTACGCACCACTGCAGAACAACCTCCATCACAGCCCCTGATTACGCACCGCTGCAGAACCTCCATCACAGCCCCTGATTACGCACCGCTGCAGAACCTCCATCACAGCCCCTGATTACGCACCGCTGCAGAACCTCCATCACAGCCTCTGATTCGCTCACAATCGCTACATTTGTGGCAACAAGCAGTAACTGAGGGAGCTGAAAATAATCACAACGTCATTTGAATTCAATCTCAGCTCTGCATCATATCCACTATTTGTAAAAGAGAGGATAGATAGATAGATAGATAGATAGATAGACAGATAGATAGACAGACAGATAGATAGACAGATAGATAGATAGACAGATAGATAGATAGATAGATAGATAGATAGATAGATAGATAGACAGACAGATAGATAGACAGATAGATAGACAGATAGATAGATAGATAGATAGATAGATAGATAGATAGATAGATAGATAGACAGATAGATAGATAGATAGATAGACAGATAGATAGACAGATAGATAGATAGATAGACAGATAGATAGACAGATAGATAGATAGATAGATAGATAGATTAACATATCATGCTCTGGCATAAATGACTTGATTCATTCATGCCAATGAAGCATGATTTGATTTGAGAAAGAAAGAGAGAGAGAGAGATAGATAGAGAGAGAGAGACTGACCCATATGTTTCCATCTTGGTTGTATGATTTGATTTGAGAAAAAGAGAGAGAGATAGATAGAGAGAGATAGAGAGAGAGAGAGAGAGAGATAGAGAGAGAGAGAGACTCACCCATATGTTTCCATCTTGGTGGTATGGTTTCCAGTTGCGGCCTGTGTCGCTGTAGAGGAGTCTGTAGCGCGTGGTCCAGTCCGAGCTGCTGTACCTGCCCTGGGTGGCCACTGAGGTCACCTGTCTCCTGATCCCGAGGTCCACCTGGAGCCACTGGTAATGATCGCTGTCGAGTGGGGACCAACCGCCGGCCCCTGGAAGAATGAGAACACAGTGTTAGCGCCAGGGCTTCAACACCAGTACATTGTGCCTCATGTTTCTTTGAATAGTGGGTGACTGCAGCGAGGACTGTGACAAATATCCACCGCAACACACTCCTGAAAGTGATGACTGAAAGTCAACCTTGCCAAGCCAACTGCTCATAAATAGCATAATGGTTGAAAAATAGCATTGTCATGCTTACAGTCAGGGTTCTGTTAAACTAGGGCTTCCATTTGTAAAGTGGCTGTGGAGTGTCCTTTGACAAGAAGCCTTTCAGGGACTCGTGCCAATAGGCTTTTCTCAGAGGAGATGCACATTCTGGCATACAGCAGGAAAGCCATAAAATAAAAAAACAATCAAAATCTAAGTGCTGATAAAAATACCTTTGGCCGATTTGTTTTGTTCATTTACAGTTCGTCACACAACTATACTATGACAACCAATCAGGATGGGAGGTGTGTAGGCCGAGGGGGCAGAGAGATAAGGACAGGAAGAATCAGCAGAACAATCCAATATCTGATCCAGTTATTTGGTCATTAGTCTTTGCGTCGGTCAGACTTGATAAACAGGGAATATCATTGAAAAGTCAATAGTTCTCAATTCAACCTGAAGAGACTGTTGTGATGATGCGATGTTATCTTAGAGAGAGACACGCATTCTGTCTTAAACAGCTCGGCAAGCAGAGATAAAATGGACAGGGAAATGAGGGGGGACAAATCAGACGTTTGCCGTGTTTGCCCAGTGGGGGAGAAGGAAAAAGAAAGAAGAAAGCTAACAACAGCACGTTAAACGACGACGCAGCGGTCGAGCCGAGGGACAGGCCTTCGTCCGTCTGCCACCTGCTACAGAGGCAGATGTTCAAAGACGATAAGCCAAGCCAGAAGAGGAAGGGCACAGGAAGGACATGACACACACACACACACACACACACACACAGGACCTCAGAGCAAGATCCATGACAGCACAGACCCTGTCTTACTCTCCAGTGCGATCTGATCCCAGACAGCCCCTGATTAGTGCGCTAAAGACAGCATAAAAACGGACACACCACGGGTCAGTCCAGAGGACGCGGTTTCGGGCTGTGCTTGTTAAACGGTACCACTGCTATTTTAGAGAAAAGTCCCTCTGAGTTTAACAGCCACTGACAGCTGAAGACATCATTAATAACGTGCGCATACCCCAATGTACTCAGAGTTGGATTCTCCAAAGGACGACGATGTTAACTTTTGGACAGTGCTGGTAATTGGAGAAACAAATGAGAAACTTCTCCGCCCACTTCCTGCCAGGTTCTCTCTTTTCATGTTCATCTCTCTTTCATGAGCTCTCCCCCCTCTGCCTTTTAACCTGAAGATCAGAGGAGACTTTCCCTCGAAAGCCCCGCCAAAAAGCAAAAAGTGGATTTTTGTTCCCCTGAATGCAATATGACATATTTCACTTTTCACCCGCACCTTCCCCAGACGTCATGATGTGAAACCTGCCATGATTACCCACACGTCTAGCACACAGTAGGCCGTGGCCCTGGACTGTATAATTCCTGCGCGAGCGGCTGAATTACCTTAAGTGCATTGGTATGCTGTGCCTCTGACTCAAAGGAAGACGTCTGAAAAAAGAAGACTAAAGGGGAACATGATGCTTTCAACTACTTGAGGAGCGCGGAGCTACCAAAAGCAACTAATGAGGGTGCCAAGTGCATCAAACAATAGTAGATCTCTCTGGCCTAAGCACAAAGAGTCTTTTATTCCTCCTCAGTCTGGACACACGCTCCTCGGCATGCAAAAACGCTCAGCAGAGGGAAAAAAAAGCAGAAAAAAGTTAACAGGAAACAAGTCAAACGTTACATAATTTAGTGCTAGTTAGCAACGTTGCTAATGTAAATGTCAGTGAAGACTACAGAGGATGCTAATTGGTGTTCTAATGTAATGCACAACGTGATGGGAAATGAAAAGGCAACTCATGAACGATTGAAAGTCATCCACACTTTAGATGGGGAAAGGGAAATGAGACTTTAAATAAATGAATTGGGTCTCTCTCTCTGGGTGTGTGCATAAGAGGGTCTCTCTCTCTGGGTGTGTGTATCAGAGAGGGGTTGTACTGTAAACTCCACTGTCCTGCAAGGGGGGACAGAGAGTGTGTGTGTGTGGGGGGGGGGGGGGATAATTGCTGCAGATTCCTGAGGAGTATCTGGAGGGCTGAGGTTGGGGAGGAGGCAGAGAGAGAGAGAGAGAGAGAGAGAGAGAGAGAGAGAGAGAGAGAGGGAGAAAAGAAAATGAACTGCAAGGATCACTGGCCACATGTCGCTTATTAGCACTCCAATCTCATGCTTGGGCACATTGGTATTCCGCCGCACCCCTCCCCCCGTTATAGGATGAAGCGCTCACTCTCCCTCTCCACAGCAGGCCCATCGTCAACACCTCTCCACCCAAACACCACCAGCAGCCACCCGCCACCACCGGCAGCCCACCCGCCTGTCTGCACTCCCTCCCTCCATCCCTCCACCACCTTCAGTCACCTCAACTGCTCCCCTACTCACTCTCTCTCTCTCTCTCTCTCTCTCACACACTCATTAGCTTCCTACTGGCTTGTCTATGCACATTTCTCACTTTCTCCCTCTCCTCCTCTGCCCAATCGTTCTCTCGTTTCTCTGTCCTTCTCTTCCTCCCTCTCTTCCCTACTTTCTCCCTCTCCCCTCCCCATCTCTATCGTTTCTCTCTCCCTCCCTCCCTCCCTCCCTCCCCATCATCTCTCTTCTCATCACTCTCTCCCTCCCTCTGTACCCATCATCCCTCTCTCCTCCTTGCCAAAGTGAGCAGTGGAGGGCTCACCCCTCTCACACCTCGGCCTCCCTCCAGCTGTGCAGGACAAACAGCTTTCCCCTCAAGAGGGATTTGACCTTTCCTGCCTCTGCGAGCTCACGGCCGGGGCTCCCGCTCTCACAGATGAGCTGGCGCTAAATAGACGGTCCGCCCCGCTGAATTTGAAAGCCGGGGCTACGGAGTTTGGTCTCTCTCTCTCCGTCCCTCTCAGGCAGTCACAGGCTGGACAATGTTTTTCTCATAGTTGGCTGTACTCGGGCAGCTCTTGGAACTAACTTCATTATCTGCGCCAAAGACAGCAAACTAATTTTGAATACTCTGGGTTGAAGAATAGCTGATGAGTAAATGTCACTTGTCATTTTGAAATTTGTTATTTTTTTTATTTTGTTACGGCATTTGCTGGAATGTAGGCAAATCAATTGACCGCCAGGTAAGATGCTTACAGCCATTAAGGCCAATAAAGAGGACTTATTCTAATGTAATGTGCACATGATGGTGAGCAAGCTATTATAATCGTTGTTTTCGTTCCTGACGTGGTATTTGTATTCAACAGATGTCATCAGATAAGCAAGTCTAAAGCAGATTTCTAAAGAGACAGTAAAACAACAAATGATCCAGATTTGATGGAGCCTCAGACTTACAGAGCAACTAAAGAGAATCCAGTGAACGCTCCAGACACTCTGATTACAAGCATGTCAGTGATCACTATGAAGATGAATATGAATCTGGCCTCCAATTGATTTTATGCCTCCTGTTTTATTTCCAGCAAGTTATCTGTATAAATGGACTTTTTCTCCATTAGGAGATCACATCATGGCAACCTCACATATGCCAAGCAAATTTAGCTGACTAACAAAACACAGAGTGTCTACGCACACACACACACAGACTCACAGAGACACACATACACACACACACACACGCATCAGCTTGGCTAACTAATGCAGCCGCCAACTTGACGGTGTTGAGCTGGAGGTGGCATATGGGAGGCCGGCTTCTTTCATTAGCGCTGACAGCCTTTTATGATAGAGCTCATCTGGGCGAGGATAATGAGCGTGTTTGGGTGGCGTCAACCCCCCGCACCACAGCCCCCGGGGATCCATGCCATCCTCAGAGCACCGGGGGGCTGGCAACGAACCGGGCCGAGCCAGGAGGTCTGTGGTCCATGTAGCGACAGGTGCTATCAACACCAACAGACCTCTGGCAAGCTCACGGAGCATGATAACAGCACACGACGCATACAGTAGCCGCACACGGCGCTTGGCTCTGGCAGAGCCTCCACGGGTAAGAAGGAAACAGCCCTTCTCGTATACGGAACACATCCAGACCTGACTCAAGCTAATTCCAATATCACAGCCCAAAATATCACTGTATAAAAGTGAGCCGTATATGATTACTATTCATAATCATACGGCTCATATTGCTTTTCCATACGACATACAGTGTACATATTTGAGCAATTGTATGTCTCTGTGTCTTCATCTATATCTAATTCTTGCCATTTCATTGCTGTGTGAATAAAAATGGTGGCGAGGGTGGCTGGCATTACCCCTGAGCTTTTCATTATTATCCTGCCAGGACGGAGTGACGTCTGTGGCAGGTCTAGCTCCTCCGCTGTGGCTGTGCCGATAAAGAATCATTAGCATGCCTCATACATTTGCCTCGGCTGCAATAATGACAATTCCCAGCTCTGATAAGACGAGGGGCACCTAGCTATTAAGAGCAGAGGCTGTCATCACGCGGTGATTCACTTGGAGGCTGCTGCCACCTCTGCGTGTCTGTCTATCTGCCTCACCACTGAGGTAGTGGAGCTAGAGATGGAGATAGAGAGAGAGAGAGAAAGAGAGAGAGAGAGAGAGAAAGGAAGGGAGAGTGAGAGAAAGAGTGGGAGAGACAAAGAGAAAGGGAGGGGGGGAGTAAGAGAAAGAATGAGAGGGAGAGAGGGAGAGACAAAGAGAGAGAGAGAAAGGGAGGGACAGTGAGAGAAAGAGTAAGAGAGAGGGAGAGAGGCAAACAGAAATAGAGAGAGAGAAAGAAAGGGAGGGAGGGTGAGAGAAAAATGAGAGAGAGGGAGAAAGGGAAAGAGGGGGAGAGAGAGGGGAGGAGAAAGAAGGAAGGAGAAGCAGCGTGGGAGGAGGTGGATGAGAGTAATCATGTCACCTTGACAAACGTGCACCTTTGCGTCAGGCCCGACAGGTGTGGGGGCTGCATCCGTGTGTGTGTGTGTGTGTGTGTACGTGTGGTGTGTGTGTGCGTGTGTGTGTGTGTGTGTGTGTGTGCGTGTGTGTGTGTGTGTGTGTGTGTGAGCAGTGGCCCCCGCAGGCGACCTGTGGCCCCAGTGGTGTGACAAAGAGCAGAGTGTCAGCGGTGACTGGTGATGAAGGCCGGGCCACAGGGCATGTTTCATTGATTATTCTCACAATGGAAGGAGAGAGAGAGAGAAAGAGGGAGAGGGAGAGGGAGAGGGAGAGAAAGAGAGAGAGAGAGAGAGAGAGAGAGAGAGAGAGAGAAAGAGAGAGAAAGGAGGGAGAGAGAATGAGAGAAGGATAGAGAGAGAGAAAGAGAGATAGAGATAGGAAGAGGACAAATGGTGAGATAGGGAAAGGAGAGAAAACGATAGTCACTAATGGAAAGAGTAATGGAGGGAGGAGAAAAAGAGAGAGAAAGAAAGAGAGGGAGAGAGAAAGCAGAAGATAGAGGGGTAAAAATAGAAATCTGAAGATAAGGGGGTAGGTAGAACAAGTGAGAGGGGTAAAAAGAGTCAGTGAGTGAGAGAGTTAGAAAAGACAGCAGTGATGGAGGGATGAAGTGAGGTGATGAAAGAAGACAGCAGTGATGGAGGGATGAAGTTAAGGGTGAAACTCCAACTGAAAGATGGAGTCAGAAATACTAAACTAAGAGAGAGAGAGATGCCAAACTCCTCTGCTGCAGTAGGCTACTGTACTGTATATCCAGATGGGGGTGTTAGAGGCGACAGATGGCTAGCAATGTGCTAATGTAGCTAAAAACAGCTGTCAATCAAGCATGTGTTGACAGCAAAAGGGTGACAAGTGGAAAATAATTCCCCAGATTTAATTTAATGAGATACAATTTCCTAAATCTGATTTGCACTGCGGTGGAAAATTGCGTAATTGAAAAAAAAAATAACCCTATGTATATTACAAATTAAGTATTTTGGAATTTAATTAAAATACCTGTAAAACTGGCATAATCCTCAGATATGATTGTATGTCATTGCTTTTCAGATGCTGTGCAAATGCACTTAACATCAATTAACAATAACAAACCAGAAATGCTTTAAAATCTTGACTGCAAAACACCAAATTAAGATGGAAATTCAGATTCAGTCGGCTTTGACATGCAGGTTCAAAGGTTGAGTGAGATCCAAACAGCATAATGAAGCCAGACGAGCAAATCTCATCAGCATCCACAAATGAAAGTCCCATTTGTTGTCAGTATTTTAGCTCTATTAATTAAAGCACAAGGCTTGCTGCACTCTGTCTTCCCAGTAATTGGATGAAGCTCTCCTATGAAGCAGTTTGCACAATGGATTGCAACCCCCCCCCCCCCCGCCCCCCAAAAGAAAAAAACTTTATCTGAATAAAGTAATAAGTGCAGAGTGGAGTAGTACAAACAGAAGAGTGAGGAGAGAAGTTGGTCTCATGAAACTGTATTATGCCCGAGCACCTGTGAAATTGAAGTTGGGGGTTTAGTGTTTATTGGAGTATTGTAATGAGAGAGAAAGTAATGCAATGCTTGGCTTCCCCTGTCTCCTGCCAGTCATGCACACCAGCCCATGTGCTGGAAAAGCTCTCTCTCCTAATCTCTCTCTCTCTCTCTCCTAATCTCTCTCTCTCTCTGTCTGTCTCTGTCTGTCTCTGTTTCTTTCTCTTCTGTCTCTGTTTCTCCCTCTCTCTCTCTCTCTCTCCTAATCTCTCTCTCTCTCTCTCCATCCGGCATCGTTTGTCTTGTTATGTGTCTTGTTTTTTGGAGCGCTTTGGGTTGCACTATGTGCATGTTAAATGCGCTTTATAAATAAAACTGACTTGACTTGACTCGACTCTCTCTCTCTCTGTGTGTGTGTGTGAGCTGCTTTGTTGGTGTCTTTAGTTGTAAACCCTTTACCTCCTCTCTTGTTGAGCTTGGCGTATCCAGGAGCGTAGCCGCTGGTGAAGACGGAGGAGCTGCTAAAGGCGTTGTGGGGCAGCGGCGTAGACAAGGCCTCATCACACTTCTCTACAGACAAGGGAAAGAGGAAGACAGAGCAAAACATCAACAACGACCCAGTTCCAATCAGACAGAGCAAAACATCAACAACGACCCAGTTCCAATCAGAGCAAAATTCATCATCTCTCTAAATCAGATACCAGACATCTCACCATTTGAATCTAACCCCTGATCACAGATCTGTGAGAAGAATTATAATTTTTTGGACTGGTGAACCGAGATAAACGGAGTCTCAAGTGTCTGAATCCAAAGAGCTGTACACCCACCGCAAGACAGACTGGAGCAGCAGGCTCAATTAACACCCAGGAATATTAATGGTTGCCAAACTCAGGGAAGATGTGACTTTTAAAATGAATGATCCCAGCAGTCATTACTCAGATGCCCAAGGATTTGTCTACATTTTTGAAGTTGGCAATTCATGGGTGTCTGTGAAACTGGACTTTTTAATTCATGGGGACATATGCATCAGTACTGTGCGTGGGATTGAGCCATTACTAGACAGATGCTGTCTGGGACACTACTCTTTATTTATTTTCCTCCCATAATTCCTCAAGAAAGGCTATTGTAATCTATGTGTGCTGAGATGTTTGGCTGAATTAATCAACATGATTGATGCTGGGAGTGTACCAGGGGCTGGTGGGGTGCATGCCTGGGTGTAGCAGCTACACTACAGTGCTGGTGGGGTGCATGCCTGGGTGTAGCAGCTACACTACAGTGCTGGTGGGGTGCATGCCTGGGTGTAGCAGCTACATTACAGTGCTGGTGGGGTGCATGCCTGGGTGTAGCAGCTACACTACAGTGCTGGTGGGGTGCATGCCTGGGTGTAGCAGCTACACTACAGTGCTGGTGGGGTGCATGCCTGGGTGTAGCAGCTACATTACAGTGCTGGTGGGGTGCATGCCTGGGTGTAGCAGCTACATTACAGTGCTGGTGGGGTGCATGCCTGGGTGTAGCAGCTACACTACAGTGCTGGTGGGGTGCATGCCTGGGTGTAGCAGCTACATTACAGTGCTGGTGGGGTGCATGCCTGGGTGTAGCAGCTACATTACAGTGCTGGTGGGGTGCATGCCTGGGTGTAGCAGCTACATTACAGTGCTGGTGGGGTGCATGCCTGGGTGTAGCAGCTACATTACAGTGCTGGTGGGGTGCATGCCTGGGTGTAGCAGCTACATTACAGTGCTGGTGGGGTGCATGCCTGGGTGTAGCAGCTACACTACAGTGCTGGTGGGGTGCATGCCTGGGTGTAGCAGCTACATTACAGTGCTGGTGGGGTGCATGCCTGGGTGTAGCAGCTACACTACAGTGCTGGTGGGGTGCATGCCTGGGTGTAGCAGCTACATTACAGTGCTGGTGGGGTGCATGCCTGGGTGTAGCAGCTACACTACAGTGCTGGTGGGGTGCATGCCTGGGTGTAGCAGCTACATTACAGTGCTGGTGGGGTGCATGCCTGGGTGTAGCAGCTACATTACAGTGCTGGTGGGGTGCATGCCTGGGTGTAGCAGCTACACTACAGTGCTGGTGGGGTGCATGCCTGGGTGTAGCAGCTACATTACAGTGCTGGTGGGGTGCATGCCTGGGTGTAGCAGCTACATTACAGTGCTGGTGGGGTGCATGCCTGGGTGTAGCAGCTACACTACAGTGCTGGTGGGGTGCATGCCTGGGTGTAGCAGCTACATTACAGTGCTGGTGGGGTGCATGCCTGGGTGTAGCAGCTACATTACAGTGCTGGTGGGGTGCATGCCTGGGTGTAGCAGCTACACTACAGTGCTGGTGGGGTGCATGCCTGGGTGTAGCAGCTACACTACAGTGCTGGTGGGGTGCATGCCTGGGTGTAGCAGCTACATTACAGTGCTGGTGGGGTGCATGCCTGGGTGTAGCAGCTACACTACAGTGCTGGTGGGGTGCATGCCTGGGTGTAGCAGCTACATTACAGTGCTGGTGGGGTGCATGCCTGGGTGTAGCAGCTACATTACAGTGCTGGTGGGGTGCATGCCTGGGTGTAGCAGCTACATTACAGTGCTGGTGGGGTGCATGCCTGGGTGTAGCAGCTACACTACAGTGCTGGTGGGGTGCATGCCTGGGTGTAGCAGCTACACTACAGTGCTGGTGGGGTGCATGCCTGGGTGTAGCAGCTACATTACAGTGCTGGTGGGGTGCATGCCTGGGTGTAGCAGCTACACTACAGTGCTGGTGGGGTGCATGCCTGGGTGTAGCAGCTACACTACAGTGCTGGTGGGGTGCATGCCTGGGTGTAGCAGCTACATTACAGTGCTGGTGGGGTGCATGCCTGGGTGTAGCAGCTACACTACAGTGCTGGTGGGGTGCATGCCTGGGTGTAGCAGCTACATTACAGTGCTGGTGGGGTGCATGCCTGGGTGTAGCAGCTACACTACAGTGCTGGTGGGGTGCATGCCTGGGTGTAGCAGCTACACTACAGTGCTGGTGGGGTGCATGCCTGGGTGTAGCAGCTACACTACAGTGCTGGTGGGGTGCATGCCTGGGTGTAGCAGCTACATTACAGTGCTGGTGGGGTGCATGCCTGGGTGTAGCAGCTACATTACAGTGCTGGTGGGGTGCATGCCTGGGTGTAGCAGCTACATTACAGTGCTGGTGGGGTGCATGCCTGGGTGTAGCAGCTACATTACAGTGCTGGTGGGGTGCATGCCTGGGTGTAGCAGCTACATTACAGTGCTGGTGGGGTGCATGCCTGGGTGTAGCAGCTACATTACAGTGCTGGTGGGGTGCATGCCTGGGTGTAGCAGCTACATTACAGTGCTGGTGGGGTGCATGCCTGGGTGTAGCAGCTACATTACAGTGCTGGTGGGGTGCATGCCTGGGTGTAGCAGCTACATTACAGTGCTGGTGGGGTGCATGCCTGGGTGTAGCAGCTACATTACAGTGCTGGTGGGGTGCATGCCTGGGTGTAGCAGCTACACTACAGTGCTGGTGGGGTGCATGCCTGGGTGTAGCAGCTACACTACAGTGCTGGTGGGGTGCATGCCTGGGTGTAGCAGCTACACTACAGTGCTGGTGGGGTGCATGCCTGGGTGTAGCAGCTACATTACAGTGCTGGTGGGGTGCATGCCTGGGTGTAGCAGCTACATTACAGTGCTGGTGGGGTGCATGCCTGGGTGTAGCAGCTACACTACAGTGCTGGTGGGGTGCATGCCTGGGTGTAGCAGCTACATTACAGTGCTGGTGGGGTGCATGCCTGGGTGTAGCAGCTACATTACAGTGCTGGTGGGGTGCATGCCTGGGTGTAGCAGCTACATTACAGTGCTGGTGGGGTGCATGCCTGGGTGTAGCAGCTACACTACAGTGCTGGTGGGGTGCATGCCTGGGTGTAGCAGCTACATTACAGTGCTGGTGGGGTGCATGCCTGGGTGTAGCAGCTACATTACAGTGCTGGTGGGGTGCATGCCTGGGTGTAGCAGCTACACTACAGTGCTGGTGGGGTGCATGCCTGGGTGTAGCAGCTACATTACAGTGCTGGTGGGGTGCATGCCTGGGTGTAGCAGCTACACTACAGTGCTGGTGGGGTGCATGCCTGGGTGTAGCAGCTACATTACAGTGCTGGTGGGGTGCATGCCTGGGTGTAGCAGCTACATTACAGTGCTGGTGGGGTGCATGCCGCAGCTAAGCAGTGGTGGTGGGGTGCATACCTGGGTGTAGCAGCTACACTACAGTGCTGGTGGGGTGCATGCCTGGGTGTAGCAGCTACATTACAGTGCTGGTGGGGTGCATGCCTGGGTGTAGCAGCTACACTACAGTGCTGGTGGGGTGCATGCCTGGGTGTAGCAGCTACACTACAGTGCTGGTGGGGTGCATGCCTGGGTGTAGCAGTTACAGTACAGTGCTGGTGGGGTGCATGCCTGGTTGTAGCAGCTACAGTGCTGGTGGGGTGCATGCTTGGGTGTAGCAGCTACAGTACAGTGTTGGTGGGGTGCATGCCTGGGTGTAGCAGTTACAGTGTTGGTGGGGTGAATGCCTGGGTGTAGCAGTTACTTGTTAACCCCACACGTCATGCTGTGCTGAGTTAAAGGTTGTATCAGCGATTTCAGGCCCAAAAGAGGGCCACACATAAATGTGGGCATTTATCTAATCGTTCCTAACGATCCGCTAGCTGTCTGCCCCATAAGCAGGCCGTCAAAAAAACGCATCTCTGTAGGCAGCCTAGGCTCCGAGATCTGTACACAAAAACAATTGCTACCAACAAGGGTTGGCAGCCCACTTAAAGGCAAAATAAAGTGTTTCAACCGATAACCAATGAGATGCGTGTTTAGGAGAGTTTTAATTGCACAGGAGGGAGGGGGAGGGAGTAGCGAGCTAGCTCTCTGTTTTGTTTGAACATCAACAGAAGTGACGTATCCCCCCTATCGCTGATACAACCTTTATCCCCATGTCATGTCATGCTGTGCTGAATCACCAAGTCAGACTCATGTGTACTCTGCACATTTGTCCAATAAAGCGATCCTGAATCCTGAGGTAGCAGCTAGAGTGTTGGAGGAAGCACATGCCTGGGTGATTCTATGCAATCCAGGGAGAAATAAAATGAATAGCCTGGATTTACTTGTCCTTGTGACATTTCTAACTAAACAAATAGCACTGCCCTGAGAAAATAGCAAGAAGGCATTCTTCTGTTCACTAGAGAAGATTCAAAAGCAAAGGCTTACTGCCTCTGGTGTGTGTCTTTCTCCCTCATCTATGTAAATCAAAGACAAGAAACACAAAAAAAGACCTGAAATCAAACAAGTGGACTGAGCAAGGACATACCTAAAAAATCTGTTTGTTTGAACTACACAGTGCCACAGTGCCACGATGCAATTTCCACAAATGTCCCATACTTATTACCAGTAAATGAGATTACTGCATTGGAATCACCACAAATCTCGTGAAATGTCCTGTTTTATGACTGGCCTTTACGGAAATGGGATGCCATTTTGCAGCACTGGCTCTGCATAGCATCTCATTCACCTTGCCTGGGGACAGCACCAGTGCCTATCTGCTCAGAGCATGCACTTACCCTGCTCACCACACAGGCATTAAACTGAGATGGCTTTTCCCCAACACAAAAGTCAGGTCAGTTCATTACTCCTGAAGAGCATTTGGAGCCACGGCAGTTATCCTTGTAATTACTTTGTAATTACTTTTCAATTACTCTGGTTACAGTACACAATACTTAAGTGTAACAGTCATTGCAGTGTGGATGCTTCTTTGCCCAGTAGTACTTTGTAGGCAACTTAGATTAACCTGAGGGTTTGGGCACATGAACTCAGCATCATGGTTCTGAGGGTTTGGGTTCTCAGCATCAGGGTTCTGAGGGTTTGGGCACATGAACTCAGCATCAGGGTTCTGAGGGTTTGGGTTCTCAGCATCAGGGTTCTGAGGGTTTGGGCACATGTACTCAGCATCAGGGTTCTGAGGGTTTGGGCACATGAACTCAGCATCAGGGTTCTGAGGGTTTGGGTTCTCAGCATCAGGGTTCTGAGGGTTTGGGCACATGTACTCAGCATCAGGGTTCTGAGGGTTTGGGTTCTCAGCATCAGGGTTCTGAGGGTTTGGGCACATGAACTCAGCATCAGGGTTCTGAGGGTTTGGGTTCTCAGCATCAGGGTTCTGAGGGTTTGGGCACATGTAGTCAGCATCAGG
>NC_063204.1:3345435-3397935 GCF_017589495.1 Alosa alosa
CTTTAGCCCTTTTGTTATTTAGCAATAATGAATCATGCAAGTCATAAGGTCCGTTGAAACCAGCAGGCTCAATCTCATTAACGTCTTGACTCAAGTGAGTGTTCCAAAATAGTAGTAGCCTGTCTGTGATTTAAAGATGGCCGTTGCACGTAAGATGTTTTCAAAGACAGGCACTGATAATTCAGCCAATTCCCTTTCTAGAGGAAGATGAAAAAGCTTCCCTTTCACAGCTGTTGCACTTCTGAGTCACAGTTCCAATGGGAGGATGTGAAATAACCAGGACATGACCCGGTGTTTTTGGAATTTGCGCTCTGACAACATGGCTGGACATAATCAGGCCAAAGACGCTTTCGGTGTTCAAATGGAAACAACAGCATGGTCTCTAAGGAAAACCCATCCCACTCACACACAGGCCGGTGGATGGTTCCGTTCTAAAGCAGTGTGGAACTTCAGAGATGGTTCCGTTCTGAAGCATTGAGATGGTTCCGTTCTGAAGCAGTGAGATGGTTCCGTTCTGAAGCAGTGTGGAACTTCAGAGATGGCTCCGTTCTCAAGCAGTGAGATGGCTACGTTCTCAAGCAGTGTGGATCTTCAGAGATGGTGTGGCGCAGCCTCGCCCGGCTGCACTGAGCCCAGGCACCACACAGGCCGTTTGGACATGCCCTCTAAATGGCTAAATACTGACTTTGGTATTTTTGGCATATTTAGTTATGCAGCTCTGGGGTTGAATTGCAATGTTATTGCCTCAAGTCAGAGAAACAAATATGAAATCCAGCCCCAACACAGCATGCTGCATGGGCAGGGAATGACTTCTTCCCATCAGAATACTGCTTATGTGTCTCTGTTTCGTTTATTGCCAGAGTTGGTTCTGAGGTGGCTGGACTTGGGCTCAGTTGTGGCTCTGCCTTCACACAGAATGACTTGTTATGCATGTACAGTATATGCCTCTTAAAGTATTAACGAGTCTGCAAAGTGTAATAGGCCCATTCGTCTTCGAAGAACTCCTCTGCCTTCCCCCCAGGACGGTTCTGTGTGATGCAGTATATTAGGATCACATTTGTTTGTTCCACTTGTCAACAAAGAGGTTTGGGACCATCTGGTGTTAGACTGTGTGGATGAGTTAAGAAAGAATTGTATAAGCCGCAAAAGAAAGTTGTTATCTTTGATGTCTGAAGAAAGCAAAAATAAAAACAAAAAACATGTTGAATTCTCCAGCCATTGTAAGTTTCTTTAGTACGTTGAGACATAGATATCGTCTTAGTCTCACAAAGCCTGGCATACATACAAAAGGCTGCCTTTAATATGTAAAAAAGGGAGAAGTAATGAATTTATAACTCAGATGAACTAACAAAACTATGAATTACACTGTTGGAGTCGGAGGAAATTGGGCTTGAACTCTATTACCGTCCTTTAGCCCCGTGTCTTCCAGGCACGCGCTGATTGGTTGGACTGGCAGCTGGACAGCCACGGGGCCAAGTCTGCCCAGGTTAATGAGGAGCACCAGCAGCCCGAGCCCCCGCTGAATCCCCACTGTCCTCACAAAGCACAGTTACCATTACACGTCCACGTTTTAAGTATATTTTTTTGGGCTTTTTATGCCTTTAATTTGATAGGACAGTTGAGAATGACAGGAAGTGAGAGAGTCAGGGTGGGATCCGGAAAGGACCACGGAGTGGGAATCGAACCCGGGTCGCCGGCGTACAGTGCAGGTGTCCCAGCCAGCTGTGCCACGTGGCTTCTAATTACTCTGCTTGAAAGAGATATGGCCAGAGATAACAAAGCTTGTCTTTGTCTCCCTCATACAGTAAACCGTGATGTATTGGCAGGTGATCTGATGACAGAGTGCTGATCTCCTTTTGGAACTTGTGACGGATTGGCACAGAGCGAACTGGGGTGCGAAGTTGACAGGTTATTAGTAATGTTTTTTAGTCAGCAGTGCCTTTGCATATGCTGGGGGTCCATTAGGGGGAAGTAATAAAGCAGCAGCTCGGTTTCTTTCACACATCTTCAAATATGTAAGAAAATAATTGCTGCTCATATAATGGCGCTAATTATACTTCAAAGGGAAAATAAATCTGAAATGTAATGTGTACTAACAATATGCCAAGTTTCTAATTAAAGTCCTTGAAATTGCTTGAGTAACAAGTGACAAAGTCACAATTACATTTCCCCGATAACAAAATACATAAATTAAATATAATTGGATGAACAGAATAAATGAAGCCCTCTTTACCCATTTCTTTTAGGGTGGGGAAACTTTGGAAATAATGCAGACTTGAGAAAAATCAGACTACAGTAGTTCAAGCTACTCTGTCTTTTCTCCAGTCCTGTCTGTTGTTATTGAATGAGCACCAGACATCTCAGTCTGCTCACACAAAGGAAGGGAAAAAGCCACACACACCACCTGTGCGCATTTGTCTCCGATTTTGACCTGACGCCTCTCCTATTTGTGAAGTCAAGGACAGGGTTAGCATTGTGCTTGCTAGCAAACCAGAAAACACAGAGGATTCCAAAGTATTGGGGAAGAATGGCAACCATCTATTACAGTAACAAAAAGGATCAAAAGCATCTGAGATGTGGCTGTAAAATCTGCCATGCTGTGTGTGTGTGTGTGAGTCTGTGCATGTGTATGTGTGTCTCTCTCTGTGTGTGTGTGTGTGTGTTTGAGTGTGTATGTGTGTGTGAGTATGTGTATACTGTATACTGTATGTGTGTGTGTGTGTGTGTGTGTTTGAGTGTGTATGTGTATGTGTGTGTGAGTATGTGTGTGTGTGTGTGTGTGTGTGTGTGTGTGTGTGTGTGTGTGTGTGTGTGTGTGTACATCTATCTTCTCACCAATGCTGAGCTTGATCTCTATAGACACAGGCTGTCTGTTCTCAGAGCAGCCAAACCGGTATTATCCAAGCAGTTCTGTGTCCAGCAGGACAAGTTAGTCTGAAGCCTTATTACTGTCCTGGCACGAGCCCCGCGGCTGAGCACACTCCCCACTGTCCAGCAGACCCATTTGCTCTCCCCACCTGTGAGGAGCAAACCTGTCTCCGCTCATGGAGCAGAGGAACGATGAGTCTGTCTCCTCCTTACAGGACGCCAGTGTCACTAGGAGCCCTTTGCCTGAGCATCAGACGTACGCAGACACAACATCCCAATAAGGTGTGGCTTATGATAGCTGCCCAGGGACATGGAGAGCGAGAGAGAGAACTGTGCAGTGGCTCATCACCAAATAATACAAATAATAATCATAACAATAATAATAATAATGATGATGATGATGATGGCTCATCACCAAATAATAAAAATAATAATCATAACAATAATAATAATAATGATGATGATGATGATGATGATGATGGCTCATCACCAAATGGAGCTTTTTAAAAATGGCTCTAAGGTGTTTACTCACGAGGAGTAAGAGGATGATGATGTCATGTGTACTTTCTGTCTGCCAGCTTTTCTTTCACATCCAGTTATCGATGAATTTTAATTAATCCAATGAGACTACTACTATAACAACAATAATAATAATAATAATACTATACTTGTTTTTTAATTATTATTATCAATAATAATAATAATAATAATAATAATAATAATAATAATAATAATAATAGTTGTTATTATCATTGTTGCTGTTGGTGTTGTCCTTATCACTAATATTTTTGTTGTTGTTGTTGTTGTTTATACACTCCAAGCCCCAGGTTCATGTTAAGTACATGACCAGTGCACAGATGTATCATATGTTTTACTAATGGGCACTGGTATCAAAAGGGGCTTGCTGACCTACGCTGCTCCCGTGCCATCTATATAACCAGCACCCATTCCACTTCACTGGCCACAAGTGCTTTTTGAGGGGAATGCTTTGCAGAGGCAATAATAAATTCAAATGATGTACACACATTGAAAATAATTAATTCCCCGCTGTTGGCAACTGAATTTGAATGAGGCAGATGCGCTTTATAGGCCAAGGTGGAGCTGGGGTAATTAGAACACCTTGGAGGACATGGAGGGTGTGTGTGTGTGTGTGTGTGTGTGAGGAGGAGTCTCTCTCTCACTCTCTTTCTTTCTCTCTGTGCTTGTGTCTTGTGTGTAAACAAGCCAGATGCAAAACAGTGCCTAAGATGGAGAGAATGAAACAAGGAGAACAAGAGCGACTGAGAGAGAGAGATAGAGAGAGGGAGAGAGTGAGAGGGTGGAGGGGAGGAGAGAACAAAAAGAAGTGTTTCTGGTCTTTAGAAAAGACTAGCACTCAGCTCTGTGGAATGACAACAGGCTAGCACTCAGCTCTGTGGAATGACAACAGGCTAGCACTCAGCTCTGTGGAATGACAACAGGCTAGTACACAGTACTGTGGAATGACAACAGGCTAGCACTCAGCTCTGTGGAATGACAACAGGCTAGCACACAGTACTGTGGAATGACAACAGGCTAGCACTCAGCTCTGTGGAATGACAACAGGCTAGTACACAGTACTGTGGAATGACAACAGGCTAGCACTCAGCTCTGTGGAATGACAACAGGCTAGTACACAGCTCTGTGGAATGACAACAGGCTAGCACTCAGCTCTGTGGAATGACAACAGGCTAGTACACAGTACTGTGGAATGAATTTGTGAATCAGTGGGCTTTGGAGTCAGTGAGACTTGTTTTCAAAATTAAAGTGTATGTGTGTGTCTCTGTGTGCGTGTGTGTGTGTGTAAGCCAGTGAGTGTAAAAAGTGAAAATGGTTCTGTGTACGTGTGTGTGCGTATGTGTATACAGTATGTGTGTGTGTGCGCATGAATATATGTGTGTATGTGTGTGCGCATGAATATATGTGTGTGTGTGCCATTGGCTGTGCTTACACAGGCACTTCCTCAGGCTAGCCTGGGTGCTAGCGGCAGCTCGATCAGAGCTTTTGTCCACTGTCTCCCTCCACACTCTACTGCAGCTGCCTGATGATTGATGGAACTGCAGATCCAAAATTCTGCAGCCGTCCCACCTGAGACCGAGGGAAGTTAACGGCACTCTTTCCCACATAAGAAGGCCCATTTGTTACCGCCCTGACAGCGCGCATGCATAAATCTTATTTTAATTATCGCAGTTCAAGAGGTTGAGTACCATCAAGTGACAGATCATGCATACAGCATTAGTCAGCAAAGTGGCTACGTAAAGCCGGAATAGCTTACGAGAGGGCCGTTCTGTTCATCGTCCAGAGAGGTGCGTCGCTGTTTGTATTGTCAAGCAGGTGTATACATCTTAGTGTTATTGATGACGGATGGTCAAGATCAATAGTACACGGTGGAGGAGAGCTTGACACTTGTTTTTCTGTTGTGTACATTTCTTTGTCTGGTGCTGCAAACACAACTCTGTCAGGACACTCAGAGCAGGTTCCTCTGGCTCACGTCTCTTTGCTTCACTTCACAAATGGTACATTTTCTAGCAGCATGTCAACAGTGAATAGTGGCCCGTATTCTGGTCCCAACACGGTTTGTCCTTTAAGTATGATGGCCAAGGGTATTCGGGAGAGAGAAGTGAGTGGATGAGTAGGTTGCTGCACAGTAATGGCTATTTGCTGCAAACACTTTGACATTATTTGTGGATTAAACATTGCAGGATCATTTCCTCAGAACCTCTGACTGATCAAAGAGATTCAATTAGGGCTGGAATAATATGGAGATATATATGCAGGATTTAATTTCCTTTTGATAGCACAGTAATTAGACCCCTTCTGTACTGATTCTATTTTATATTTTAACACAAACCCTCAACGTAGGATTCCTCACTCACCAAACGTCTTAATTTCATATTGTTTACATGCACCCGGTTTCAAAGGCGAACGCTTGCTTCCTTTTGAAAAAGTAATTGCCCATTGCCTCCTCTAAACACGCGATTGCTATTCCCAGTGTGTCTCGGTGACTCGGTGGAAGGCACAGTTATGGAAGTCATCTTGCATAGAGTGTCGTTTCACTGCTATTTCCCGTCAGTGTGGCTCACACACACACACACACGCTGCCATTAACATCCATCACGGGGAAATCACTCATGTTGAGGGGTCCTGGTTCACCATCAGGTATGGGAATATACAGCCACTATAGGACGTGTTTGGCTTTCACAAGCGACTTGAGTGTGAATAAACATCCCCATATCAGCGAGCCATGGGCTATACATATTTATATATATATACACGTGTAGCCTAGGCTGGCTGGATTCCTCCCTTATTTCTAAAAATGCCTGAAATTGGCTTCAAGTGGAACAGATGCAGCAAATTTATTATACAAAGGAAGGGTCAGACAAGAGGCAGGCAGGTGGGGGGTCAGACGGGGTGGGCAGGTGGTGGGGTCAGAGGTCACGTCTGTGGAGTATCCCACAAGTGTCCCAAGGACACTGGGAGGTCGCCAAGGTGCGCACCTTTCAACGGGAGAGGTGTGTGTGTGAAGCGGGACAGTGAAACAAATGGAATGATTTCAGTGGTCAGTCACTGATGGGTGTATGTTGCAACACAAGTGGTGTGTTGTGGAGTGAGAGGAATCCTCCTAATTGCCTCATTTCTTCAAGAGTGACTCTGATCACATCATTACACAAACAACAACATAAAGAAACACCCGTTACACCAATATCCCACCAATGAAAAGAGGCACATAGTTAGCTCATGTAGAGGCACATAGTTAGCTCATGTAGAGGCACATAGTTAGCTCATGTAGAGACACATAGTTAGCTCATGTAGAGGCACATAGTTAGCTCATGTAACAAACCACGACAGCTGTACTGCCTGTGTGAAATGTCCTGAACACGTGTAACTACCAACTATTTTGACCTAGAAAACCCCATTATTTAATCATATTCTCTTTTATATCTGAGCGAAAACCCTATTTACTGAAAATGACAAGTAGCCAAAAATGCTTTAGGATATGATAACTTAAGCGAAAGTTCTGTTGGGAAGACTCGTAGTGTAGCCTTTCTTACTCCACCAATGCATTCATGGAGCCAATCTTAGCCTTTGCTTGCATTTTTGGGGAAAACCCCGCAATCTACGACATTCACTCATTCAATCTGTGCTAGCCTATAGGGATTCAACGGGAGTCTTTAAAACACTTCTTTCTGCTACTCAGTACGCCGACTTTGACGTTCCCTCCACCTCCGTTCCAGCCAACACTGCCAGCAGTCATCTGGCAACTGCATCATCTCCCTTCAGCCACCGTCTCGACGTTAGGGGGGTAGGCTCCCCGCCCCTGCCTTCTTTCATTGGCAGGAATCGAGATCCGCTCATCGCTGGACGGATCAGAGATGGGGGCCTATGCCAAAGACTGTTACCTATTCAGGGCGCTTTATCATGCTTGTGTCCAAGCTATTCCTTCTCATATTAAATTGTTAATTGATTCTATTCTGTCTACTGAGTCTTTCTGGTAGAAACTTTGTTCTTTGTGTAGCGCCTCATAAAGGACGCTGACTACGCCACCCCTTGAGTAACTAGCAACCTGATGTGTCAGAGCAAGGGGAACTCTGCTCCCAAAAAGGCACAAGCACATGTATTTAGAAAAGTACCAAAATACAATCTTTATTAAGTATTTTCTTTTGGAGTTGTTGCATGGGTTGATCAATAAATACAAAAACACATTTAATAGGAAGGGGACTTACTCCGCCACCGGGTTAAGGCCAGTCGAGCCACAGAGAAAGAGAGAGAGAGAGAGATGGGGGAGAAGCACTTAACACAAAGCTATGGTCTCTACCACACGTGGACGGGTGCACACACCCTTTCAGTAATACACACTTCGAGTTCAAGTCACACACACTGCAACCATTGGGTTCTGATAAACACTCCACTGAGGCTTAAGGATGTTAAGCGTCCACACTACACAGCATTGCTAACCGCAGTCGTTAAGGTTTCAGACTAAGGAGACCTGCTTTCCCGGTGTCCACTAGGGCTCGACTGACACCGAGGCTGGATAAGGGAAAGAGGGGAGACAGAAAACACAAAAAGGGAAAAAAAAGGAAAAGAAAAAAAAAAAACACACCTGCGGTGGCTCACAATAGCTAGGCCTATGCCAAACATACACACACACACACACACACACACACAAAACATACAACACTACAGAGAACAGCAGCTAGCACACAGTGCTGTGGTATAGATCTGCGTTGTATTAAGTTGACCTTGTCTGTGAGTCCTAATCCTCGCAGTTTTACCCCCTGTCCACAGCCACACCGTCACTGAGCGCTTATTATTATTATTATAGCACATTTAAAGACCATTGTCTATGTGCTACAATAGAATAGTTATTTATATAAATATGTTTGATCTTAAACTTGAACTCATATGGGAGTTGCAGTGGTGGTGAAAAGGATCACAAGTACAGTAATGCTCTAATGAAATTCTAAATAAATAAAATAACTGATGGTTGTTGGTTGACATGCAGACACATTGGAGCCCACAGACACACTCGATGGAAGATGATGACATGACATCCATTTTGAAATTCAGCCAAGCACTTCATCATATCTTACTAGGCTATTCAGACATGATTAACTGGAGGGCGAATATTGTGGCACAGGAATAGAAAACATGTGATGAGATATAAAGCTGGTTTAGGGTGTTTAAATACATAGATCATACCACAAAAGCATGTGTAGGATAGCTGGTTTATGGTGTGTACATATATATACCACGAAAGCAAGTGTAGGATAGCTCGATTAGGGTGTTTAAATATATATACCACAAACGCATGTGTAGGATAGCTGGTTTATGGTGTGTACATATATATACCACAAAAACATGTGTAAGATAGCTGGTTTAGGGTGTGTAAATATCTATACCACAAAAGCATGTGTAGGATAGCTGTAGGATAGGTCTGCAGTAAGGAGGCAGTGCGTCTTTGTTCCTACAGCTGATGATAAACCACTGACCTGGGTTCATTTCCAAAGTCCAGGACCAATTAAATATAAATTACAGTCGGAGAGGGTCTATCTATTAGGGCAGTTAGCACTGTTTGAAGAGGCTCCAAGACTGATGTATTATATCTGCCTGTATTATAAAGAGTCCACTGAGTGACCTCAATGGCATTGAGTGTGAGACTAAGATACTGCAGGCGCTCTCTAAAACAGGTGGATGTAAAACTGGACAAGTGGGCGTGGTCCTGTGAAATAAAACGTTGGTTCTGAACGTGCAGGACGTGGTGCTGTGAAATAAAACGTTGGTTCTGAACGTGCAGGATGTGGTGCTGTGGTGGTTGAACTTAGTAACAGAGGACAGACGTTGGGTAGATGTTCTTGTGCAGTCATGGCAGATTTAAATGTCAAACATAATTCTTTATAAAAAAAAAAGAACATGCCGCTGGCTCAAACATTCTCAATATTGACCATATCCTAACATCATGGCTTCGTTTTAGGTCTTTGTTGCCAAATCTACATTGTGTGAGTTGCCAGGTAAGTCCTCAGGGTAGCCTAAAATATTTACCATTTAAGGTAAAACATTATTTTTCCTGCAGACATATACAGAAGATTGATTGACTCCACAGTTTCAAAGCTCCAGGCTATTACCTCGGGAAGCAAACACCAAGAAGGTAATTATTTTCCCACATTTGTATTGTTTCCTCTTACAACTGAGGCAAAATGCTGAATTTGTTTTGGTCAATCTTTTCTCTCTCACTCTTTCTCTCTATGTGTGTGTGTGTGTGTGCATGGTTGTGTGTGTGTGTGTGTGTGTGGTTGTGTGTGTGTGTTTTTGTGTGTATGTGTGTGTGGACTGGGAATTGCTTTGTTTTCAGAGTAATTACAACTCTTTTGTCAAACAGTGCCTACAGAGATTAACCCATAAACATGTAGTCTCAAATCAATCTGCCTCAAAACAATACCAGAGGTACCTCCCTCAGAAGATACCAGCTGTGGGAACAGGGTCTGAAGATTCTGTAGTGTGTGCAGAAATGTTTCAAGTCTGCAATGCAAAGCCTATGCAGACACCCAACTGACTACAAATAAACAAGCCTCCATTGTATGAATGCACCTTAGTAAGTACCAGGCGTTGACACATCAAAGAGTTATTTGTTTGCAAAGAGAGGGAGTGCCCATCAAAGCGTCACTGCTTTTGGGGCAGCCGTGGCCTACTGGTTAGCGCTTCGGACTTGTAACCGGAGGGATGCCGGTTCAAATCCCCGACCAGTAGCAAGACACCTAACCCCTCACTGCTCCCCGATCGCCGCTGTTGTTGCAGGCAGCTCACTGCGCCGGGATTAGTGTGTGCTTCTGTTCACTGTGTGCTGAGTGTGTTTCACTAATTCACGGATTGGGATAAATGCAGAGACCAAATTTCCCTCACGGGATCAAAAGAGTATATATACTATATTATACTATACACTCCCAGATGACATGGCTTATGCGCCCTTAGGCGAGGATCACATCAGCCAACGGCAAGCAGCAGCGGCAAACGTAACGCAACACTCAGACCATAATAATTTTTATCTCGTTCCTAAGCAACACAAGCGGTTTGTCAATTAAATACGCTCGTGTTGCGCTTTGAAAGATGAACCAAGTTCAACGCTCAGCTTGTTCAACGCTAGCGTTACGCCAGCGTTGCCATCGTTCCACTGCCGAACAACAGGAACGTTCCACAGAGAACAATAGGAAATCTGCCGCTTGCCGCTGGCTAGTGTGATTCCCGCCCGTAGGGTCATCTTACCAAACACGGACTTGGTCCTTCGTCCTAATCTAAAAACGATCTGTAATGAAGGTATCCACTGAAAAACAATTTAGTCCTTGTCTGGGACAGCAGACCTTAATGTCCCTGCAGTGACAAACGAAGGCCAGGGCCCTGCCCTCGATCATTCTCTGAGGTTCAAATGAGATGGCAGGAAATGTCCCAGGTCACTGCCCGGATCACTGCACTGACCCCAGACCGCGGCTCTAATTGCCATTTGCGGAGCTACTGACTGGGAGAAGCCGAGAGCCCTGAGGGATTTTCATCGCGGCCGATTCCAACTGACGGCAGTTTATGCCGTAGCGGCCCATCCATCTGCAGGCCTAAAGGTCAACGCAAAAGTTATTGGTGTAGTGCATTAGTGGAGTCCTTCAGCTTGGACTGAGCTGCGATGCTGTTTGGAGATTTGTATAATAGACGGCTATTTCAGCAGCAAATTGCAAAACTTTGTTGGCGATAATTGCAATTGCAATGTGCCACTATGAAGTAGAGAATACAGAACGGATTACTGCTATTGCTGTGGCCAAATGGAAAGCCAACGGGTTAACACAAGCTTCTTAACACACATTCAACAACATTTCAACAAACAATACTAACTGGAAATCTCTATAGTCTATCGTTGTTTCATATTAATTATGTTTTCATTCAAATTGAATACAGCAATCGCTGGCCAAATATCTCACTGTGCAAATGCCAAAGACATATTTTTGCCCTGGGTCATCAACCCCTTGAAATCCATGAAACACCACACACACACACAAACACAAACACACACACACACACACAACAACAACTAGAGACAGATCATGTAGCCTCATTTGCAGAGGAGATGACAGTTTCAGTTTCCACAGAGCATACCCCATTATTAGTTGTGTAAACATGGCAGATAGAGCCATCACATTGTTTATAACATGCAAAGATGTTTGTGCACACCCTGCCTGTCCACAGTGTCAGCAGACTTTGCCATTGGTTTGTTGTTTGTTTGACATGCCACCAAAATAAATAGTCCCCAGTCCAATAATGTTAATGGTCCATAATCTAAGTGATCTTGTGGTCAAAATTAATCCAAGACAACTGGTGTGAGACTGCAGCTTTATTCACGACACCGGGAGCATGTTACCCCCATGAAATGTCAAAGTAACAAGCCCACACATCTGTGGGTGAAGCCAACTCTTATACCTTACCCCACACCCATGGAAAATCACAAGTTGTCACCCTCCATTAATCACTTAACCATCTGGTATTTTAACAGAGATAAGAAATGTTTACAACCCCACTTAACCATCTGGTGTTTTGACAAAGATAAGAAATGTTTATGACCCCCCATCCTGAGGGTTACCCACAATTCGCTGACACAAGGGTTAATTTAACTAAACATTCTAACATAGGAGTTTCCGAAAACACAAGGGTCAGAGTAAGGAGATGACAATTAGATTTCACTACATGTATGTACTGTAAGGTATACTAAACATTCAATGAGAGACATATAAAATTTATCCCACAATCTCATAGCTCTGTAGCACTGGAATATTACTGTACTGTAGGTCTGAGTGGCCTCATGGCTCTGTAGCACTGGCATATTAGGTCTGAGTGGCCTCATGGCTCTGTAGCACTGGAATATTAGGTCTGAGTGGCCTCATGGCTCTGTAGCACTGGAATATTAGGTCTGAGTGGTCTCATGGCTCTGTAGCACTGGAATATTACTGTAGGTCTGGACTATATGGATTCTCTCATTTCCAGTCTGACTAACTGAGAACACAGACTACCTGCAGAATAACAGTGAGGCATTGTAAAAAAAAAGAACAGCTTGGTTTGGATATAATCCCCAAGCTATATATATAAGATATAATTCCCGGCCAATGCAGTGCTCTCTCTTTCTTGAATTTCCCCTGGGGATCAATAAAGTATCTATCTATCTATCTATCTATCTAGCTGGAGAAGAGATTAGTAGACTAATGACCAGAACTACAGTACTTTATATTCATATCTGTAAAAACAACAACTACAATCTGTCTTCATAGTCAGTCTGAAGACTAAGCTTTGCTATAATATGCTACTATCAGTATTGGAGTTCAACCAAGAAAAGGACTATTTAAACTGGTAGCAATTTCACAAGTTACATTGATTCATTAGCACTATTTTAACTGATTAATTGGCATATTGCACTTTTTTAACTGATTCATTGGCATATTGCACTGTTTTAACTGCAACAGGCAGCAGTACCTACTCTGCTTTCACAAGTTTTTATCTTCGAGAACTCAGGCGAATGTTACACATCTCACCTACCCTCCTTCATAACTCATATGCAATGACTTAGATTGTTGTGAGATTTAATGAAGATCAATACATCAGAGGGGGTTTGTGAAATAATATAATGGGACAATATATTAACATTATTTGTCCATGCCTAAAGGTGCTATTGCAGTATTCCATCATATAAAAGTATACCCCTAACTTTAGTCAAGGACACCACACCACAGATTATGATTAATGCTGCAATCTTATGTGGGAAAGGAGAGAACAGAACTCTGGTTTATGGCAAGGTATATAGCTGTGTTTAATAAAACATGTGCCACAAAAGTTCTTTGTGCCTTCATCCACATCAAGGATTCATAATGATGCACTGGCACAGAGGGGTTTGATAGGTGGTCTTTGCGACCTGCTTGCGACCTGCTGACGACCTGCTTTACCCTGATGCAAATGGCCATTGTCAGCCTTAACAAAGAGGATCCCTTTGTGTAGAGAAAATAATATGGGTCTTTCATAAGCCACCTCCGAACTGAACCTACAGAGTTCAGAACAGGAAATAAGAAGGCAATGATGGCTAATCATAATCGTTTGTCGTTGAGCAAAAATGTGTATGTACATGTGTCTACAGTTCTTAAGAAAGACAGATGTCTTTGTCTTTCTTTTTTTGTCTCTCTCTGTGTCTGTCTCTCCATTTTCTTTTTTTTTAAATCGCTAGACAATTCATTGAGATTTCTGCATAGATAATTCAAGCTCAAGGCAGGAGTGCATAAGCCAGACACAGGGTGTGAGACACAGGGTGTGTGTGTGTGTGTGGGGGGGGGTCTGGGTGTGGTGATGTGATGTGATGGACCTCTGCCAAAAGACCCATTTCTCTCTCCTCCATCCTCTGCGGTAGCTAGTGAGGGCGCGTTGGTTATCTGTTTGACTGCTCATGTCCTTTTGTGTCTGACATAACGGGGAGAGCTGGTGACTATGACTCTGCCACGGTCCGCAAGCTTCACAAAAACAGATTTCTTTTGTGCCGCGGATCCATTCAAGGCTTCCAGATAGGACTGCTGGTGGAGTCAAATTCTTTGTGGATTAGTTTTACTCCAAATAAAATATTCACTGATTACTCTGCGCTACAGTAGGAGAGAACATTCTATTTTTTCACTCTGTTTTCAGTTTAACCTTCCCTTATTCTGTGGAGCATGATATTAACTTATTTGCTACCGTTAGCCTCAAGAACCAAACGGAGGAAATCTGCAGTTATGAGGAATGGAACAAAAATAATAAGAAAACAGCAAATCCTCAAGCGTGTCCTTGCCACATGCAGCACATCAAACTACTGTGTCTTTGCCACATGCAGCTCACATCAAACTACTGTGTCTTTGCCACATGCAGCTTACATCAAACTACTGTGTCTTTGCCACATGCAGCTTACATCAAACTACTGTGTCCTTGCCACATGCAGCTCACATCAAACTACTGTGTCTCTGCCACATGCAGCTTGCATCAAACTACTGTGTCTTTGCCACATGCAGCTTGCATCAAACTACTGTGTCTTTGCCACATGCAGCTTGCATCAAACTACTGTGTCTTTGCCACATGCAGCTTGCATCAAACTACTGTGTCTTTGCCACATGCAGCTCACATCAAACTACTGTGTCTTTGCCACATGCAGCACATCAAACTACTGTGTCTTTGCCACATGCAGCTCACATCAAACTACTGTGTCTTTGCCACATGCAGCACATCAAACTACTGTGTCTTTGCCACATGCAGCTTACATCAAACTACTGTGTCTTTGCCACATGCAGCTTACATCAAACTACTGTGTCTTTGCCACATGCAGCTTACATCAAACTACTCCGGCTCAGGAGAGAAGTGATCCATGAATGTTAAAGTCACAGTGCTAAGATGTTTCATTGGCAACACACAAACGGACCAGTTAGATAGCCTTTGGGAAAGGAAAAACTCGTAATGTGCCAGAGTTGTCATTATTGTTGTAAAAAATGTAATTAACTGACATGGATTAAGATTGATTCTGCACATTCTGCAGAGGGAAACACTCAGTGGAGGCAAACAGTAGCAGAATACATATGCCCTACAGGAGAGGAGCCTGCAGGTGCACGCTCATTTGAATGGACCATCCTGAACAATAAACAAATAATCTGTTGACACTCTATTGATACTTCTATTGGTTTGTTTTAGTGACAAGTTATGGGGAGTGTTATTATTGACTAGCTAACACACTAAGCCTTAGTTGACATTTGTATGTCATTTGTGAGAGAAGGAAGGCAAATTTCCCTCACGGGATCAAAGGAGTATATGGGTATTTCTCAGATTTCGGGCCTATTTGGGTTACTGAAATTTTGAAAAATAAAATTCAAAATTTGACTAATTGGTATGCATCAAATTATCAGTCATTTTGATAGGAGTAACCTTGTGAGCTTGGTTGAGACCACAATATAAGGGAATTTATGATTTTTTGTAATTTTTCAGGTAAATGTCATTACCATCACATCATCTAATATGTACATTTTAAAGATGAAATGATCAATCAATGATCAGTCAATGATCAATTATGGTTTCACATGGATTCTATTTTATCTTGAACTTATTAGAATTGTTGAATTTTACTTACAACATGAATTACTTATAAGTGCAACTTCCACAGTGTGTTGTTGTGACCACTTTGAGACCAGACGTGGTGAGTGTGAGCCTACGTATTTGAGCAAACTATTCCCTTTGAAGATGTGATGGAGGAGCCTTTGAAAGTATGAAGTTGGAGGATGCAGAACTGGGGATCAAAACTGGCAAGCACACACAAGACCAATGGAAATAGATGACCACAAGACCAGTGGAGTGATAGGCACTGTAGCCACAACACTGTGTCAGCCACAACACTTCTGTTAGATTTAGGTTTTCCAGGATGATCACAGAAAAAAATCTGTAATGGAGTTGTCTGAGGCTGTTTTGGACTGGTACTGTACATGTTTGCACCTGCCCCCACCCATTCTGAATGTGCAGGAGGGTTGGTCTGGGATGCCAGACACCACTGTTGAGCCTTGTGGAGGTGTTGTGGACCTGATTCAACAAAACACCTGCTTGATAACCCCTGTGCACTACTTACAAAGTTGGTGACGTTTTGGTACGTTGGTTAGGCATTCAGGCTACTGGTAGCACACATTGTGGCATGAAGGACAGCCTTTAAGGATCCAAGGTACAACATACGGCATGTTTTTCGACTGCTGCCAGCCAGCTGTGTTGCTTGGTTGTTGATTGACCTCAGTGGAAAATCTATACTAACACCTTTCCTGGAATTTAATGACACCAAATGGACTCTGATGAAGATGCAATCCTCCAATCGAAACGTTCATTTCACATCACTTTTTTTTGCTTTTCTCACATTCCCTCTCTCTCTACTGCATGGCCGGTCCTTTCCCATTAAGCGCCGGATTGTTGTCAAAGGTGCGATGAGTTTACTTACAGTGTGTGTCTGGAATATGTTTTCATCATCGCCATGGCTGCCTTCATGAAACCGTACCTCACAAAACTCACTTAGCACAACCAAAGAGCTTCATTGAAGACAGACCATGGAATCATGAAAAAGTAACACACTTTGCCTCTATTTTCATTCTTGTATACATCATTCGCTGGCATGAACCAGAGTAAAACATTGACAGACCACAGACCAGGATGCACTTAACAGCTGTAATGTCACCTTACAGCCTCAAATTAATTATTAATTCAACAATAAATGCAGTTCAACAATGGTGTTAGTTACTGTTTACTGTTACTCTGTTAAAATTGTTTAAAATCTGCAAAACTATACTCACACATTCAATAGCACAATCTAACATTCAATATAACATTCAATCTCACAATCTGGAAACTATATTTTGCCAGTAGCATTTCAGCATGGTTTGAGTTATGTCTGTCATTGTGAGAAAATCATCCTCTGTCTGTCATACTGTCAAACTGAAGCAGCCTACTTGTCTGAACAAACAACCCATAAATATATTTCACATGCATCATTACCAAATGTACAGTAGCATGTTCAATTCTATAATGTAGTGTGTTACCACAAAACAGCATAAGTGAGAGGATATGTTATTGCCTGTAACTTATGCCATACACCCCCCCAACACACACACACACACACACCCCGGCCCCCAGTTTCCCCCAAACTTTAGGAAGTTACACAAATAACTTATACCCAATGCCTGACAGCCAGACGTCAAACGTTTTCTCCAGGCTAGGGGGAACGCTTCTCGTCTGTTTCTGTCATTCTGACGGCAGACAGAAGAATAAGAAGTGAAATGAAAAAAAGAAAAACACAGTGAAGCCAGACGTCTGCAGCTATCAAAGCCAGAAACGCCAACACCTGAAATCCCCTCTCTTCAACGCCAACACCTGAAATCCCCTCTCTTCAACGCCAACACCTGAAATCCCCTCTCTTCAACGCCAACACCTGAAATCCCCTCTCTTCAACCTTGCTTTCGAAGGAGGATTTCACAGGTGAACCACAGGTGAGGGGTCATCTCAATAGAAGCCTCTAGAGTTTGGAGTATGGAAAACTCTGCTTCCCTGAGTTTGGAGTATGGAAAACTCTGCTTCCCTGAGTTTGGAGTATGGAAAACTCTGCTTCTCTGAGTTTGGAGTATGGAAAACTCTGCTTCCCTGAGGAATGGATTAACGGTGGTGGTAAAGTAAGAAAGAAAGTACAGTAAGTGCAAAAGGGACGTGCTATTGTGAAATTACATGTAAATACACCATCGTCTTTTGATAAACCTCTCACGGTGGACCTTTCATCTTCCTCAGATAAAATGTGTTGCCTTGCATGAGCTGGGGATATTCATATGCAGTGAAGTCCCTCTATAAGGTTTCATATTTAATGGGCTGAATCAATTCCACGGTTTAGATGCCACGTTCACAACATAAGGCGCAGAAGAGGAGAGAATCTAAGGCTGGAACATCTAAAATGGCACGCATCACATTTCTGCAATCAGGAGTATGTTTTGCTTTAATCGCCAGCCTGTGCAGAAAGGGAAAGTGCAGAAGGTGTGAAAGACAGAAGGCTTGTCATTCACAGCTTCCATTTTGAGGTCCTGAAGATGCAGATCATCTGCGTGACATCAAACAGAGCCTAAAGATCTCAATACTGCTGTGCGGCAGATTGTCTCACATGTGGTGGTAAAGATGCCGATATTGTCTACTTAGTTTGCAAACAAAATATGTTCCTGAGAGTGTACACACACACACACACACACACAGTGCAAACCATATAACACATTCACATATCTCAACACAATTATATCAAATAAATATGTTGAGACATATGTGACGGCAGCTGTGACCGTGAATGTCATCAAACCGGACATACAAAGCCCCCCCCCCCGCCACATCAGAATCCACCCGCCTCACCACATCAGAAGTGGCGGCATGTCAGTGTGCTTTGGTGCAACTGCAACCAGGCCCTATGTGTTGCACCATGTTAGGTAGAGGAGTCGTATTGATAAGCCCCTATGTGTCACACCATGTTAGGGAGAGGAGTAGTATAAACTAGAATTGCGGTTCCGAGGATCAATCAGGGGCATGGAACTCGGCCTCATCCAAGGATTCCAACAGTACCTCATTTATGAAAATCGGGCACACGGATCAAAAGTTATATGCATTAACGCAACATCCAATAAGTCAAAACGCATAAATAACATGGTTGCTATGCTGGTTGCTAGGGCAATCATGCTGGTTGCTATGGAGGTCGCTAGGTTGACATTACAGGGGTGGTTTCTAGGTTGTTGCTAGGGTAATTAAAATGGTTGCTAGGGTACTGGTGGTTGCTAGGGTAGTGGTGGTTGCTATGCTAAATAACACAATTGCTATGGTGGTCGCTAGGGTTAAAGCGAATCAATAGGGTGATTTAACTTCATGTAGCCGCCTGCAGCCATCTTAAGCTGACTGCATAAAGTGCAGTTATTTTAAGAGATACATTTTCAAACCAGAACTGTGCATAGGTCATGGTTAAAAACATATCAGAATCTCAGAAATAATCACATAATGCAGCAGGGCTGTACATTAACTTTTTTGCAAGTACACTGGTGTTACAGAGGTTAAAAGTTTTGTAGCACCAGCCACAAATTCTGTAGCATCGATATAAAACCTCTAAAAACAATCACAAGTAGGGCAGTTCATCAATTGTGTTTGGGATCCAGGCCTACTTCAATTGGATTGATAAAAGGTTGTGTAGTTGCAAACATGTCACCTGGCTACATTGTGTTTAAGATGAACAAAAGCTATTAGCATGATGTTATTTGGTTGTTGTGTTTTTGTAAAAACAAAAAAACCATCCCTGACAGTCCATGCAGTTCGACTTTTCAACTGGTAGGCCTATCAGGAAGACAGGTCATGCCATGGATTTTTTGTTAATTTTTCTAATACGAGAACGTTCCGGTGGACTTTTTTCTTCGAAATTTTAGATCTGAATGGTATTGTTTGGATACTAAGTTGTTCGTTTTAAACTGAACTATAAGTACAAAGCAACAAGGCGATTGCCACAAACTTCTACCTCTGCTTGCCTAATCTGAATTAACCTCAGCCCAGGCGGAAAATAGCTGTTTAACTAAGTAGGCCATCACTTGTTCGATTCGCGAGGACAATTTGCAAGGTGTTGTTTGCTTGCTTTTTAATCAGTGGTGGAATGTAACGAAGTACAAATACTTCGTTACTGTACTTAAGTAAATTTTCCACGTATTTGTACTTTACTTAAGTAAAATTTATAGTGCATACTTTTGACTTTTACTTCGTTACATTTTACAGCAATTATCTGTACTTTTAAGCCGCTACATTTCTACACCATCGTTCCTTTTTACGATACATTTTATGATCAGTTTTTTTTTCTCTCTGACAAACACGTTTGTTTTTTTACCAGGGGGCGGGGTTGCTACCAAAGATTCTGGAGCGCTACATGCATTCTTAGAAACATAAGCTTCTAGTCTAGACCAGGCAAAGCGTGAGCTTGTAGCCATCTGCATTCGGTAGGCTATATTCACCAGACCCATGGCTACACTGTACATGCAACTGTGTTCTGTGCCTTTCTCTGTCTGTTATCTGCAGTGTTAGGGCCTCCTCTCCGATGAGATTGCTATCCGCGGATCAGCGAAGTTACAGGCTATGGCCATATGCTTCTGTCACACGTCTGATCATTTGCGGCACAAATGAATGGTAGACTATTAATGAACCGGTGGCCGGAAAAAAACGTAACATTTTCCAAATTAGGAAATATTCCTTAATTGTGTGTGATCAAATAAAGATGCATAGCCTACAATAGGCCTTTATCACGGCAGCCGAAGTAGGAAGTGAACAGCCCTGCTCCTGTGTGAGCACAGGTGTTTCTAATTAAGTGTCAGATTCGGCCACAGTTACTTCAACCAGAGGCCTCGTTAATGTTTTTAGGAACACCTGTGGTTTGCCTGCTAACAGGAAAGTGAACAGCCCTGCTTCAACTGCCGTGATAAAGGCCTATTGGGGGGTAGTAATGTGAGCGTTCATTCAATGTCTATGCGTCTGAACCTAATCATAAAGACACCTTTCTCAGCAACTTTTCTGTTCAATCAGCATAATTGGCATTACGATCCACCCGACGCTTCCCTTGTCTACCCCTGTTAAACTTCAGGCTCTCGTGTTTTTGCTGACTGATATTACTCAGCAGATCACCCTAGTTAGATAACCAGAATTACAGTCTCTAGAATTGTAGGTCAGAATGTAAACTGGGCCACAGATGGTAAGCACAATTGCATTAGCTTAAAACTATCTAGTCGAGTATAACCTAAAACTAGCTTAATTCAAATGCCACAGCCCATACTGATTTTTCGTTTTAGAATATAGTATATAAATCATTATGCAAATACTTTTACTTTTAATACTTAAAGTACATTTAAAAGCAGGTACTTTTTACTTTTACTTAAGAAGGGTTGTCATTGTGGTACTTTTACTAAAGTAAATATTTCTCTGTGTATTTGTACTTTTACACCACTGTTTTTAATCGTGTAGACTGTAACTACCAAGTTGAAATCAAAGTAGCCTACTGTGCATCGATTCCCCCCTCACAGAAGCAGCCTATACATACGCACTTCAAACAAACAAACAAGTGTTTCACAGGGAGCCTACACCGGGCGCGTAGCCTAACGGCTCCTACACACAGCTGCGTGCGTTGCGTTGCTGGAGACGCATCCCATTCACTTTACATGGGCTTACGTCATCCGTTGCCGAACTGAATTGTTGGTCCGTCGCGTTTCTCCCATCGCTCACGTTGAGAAGTTCAGCTGTTGCTGCACCGACAGACGGCACCGGCCAATCAAGCCAATCTACGGACGGCACCAACCAATCACATTACGGTTTTACTTCAAGTCATTTGCATAGCTACCGTCGGGAACACCCACTGGAATGCGTTGACTGAACGCAACTGTGTGTAGGAGCCGTAACTGAATCGCTCTGTTCGCAACGTGCAAAAACAGAAGACGGGTCTATTTTTTTTTTATAAGGTAGCCTATGCACCGCTATCACATCTGGTGTAGCCAGTTGCACTGATCACAGTAGAAGGTAATTGCTGTAGCCTCCCTGTCAGTCTCACACGCATGCATTATTGCCATAAGCAAAACTGTATCGCACCAGTGCTACTTTGGTAAATCATCCATCGCACAAACTATTTTTTTGTAGCATGTTTAACATTACTGTTGTTTACTACTTTATGTAAATCACATGACTAAAATAAACTGTACCTTACTGAGAGCTAAGGTAATTCTGAATCAGACTGCCGAGTAACATCCAAACAGTGTGATGAATGGCCATCACGTAAAGCATATGACAACAGCAAATAGCTAACGTTTACGTTAGCCTAACTTACTTATCATTGACGTTGACCCAACACGTTCATAAGTTAGACCATAGACTGATAAGGACGTCCATCAAACTAAAAGGGTTCGTTCTTCGATGTCTTCAAATTCGTTCGAATTCCGTGTGTATCCTGTGTATCTTTCATGTGTACCCTGCCCTGCTGTTCTGGCAACAAGGTTTCACGCGAGATTTACGCCACATCCCAGAGAGTTCTGTTTTCCCAAGATGGCGCCCATCTGTATATGTGAATGAGACGTGAACGGTACTGTTTTTCTTTTTAATAAACTGCCTGTAGACTTACACAGTTCTCAATGCTTCGGTTTACATGTAGATACCCTCATTATGCTACTGTGTTAGTGTGTTGCTATTTGGAGCCTTGGTAGCGATTTATTTTTACTCTACGTTTAGTTCAAGCATCGTTGTTTGGTGGGTCAGGTGACGAGCCGTCGAATCACAGCACAGCACCCAGAATACATTGCAACACACCATCATGAAGGGATTCATCGTTAGGTCGGCTTTAAATAGCATACAGAACCTATAGTAATTTAACGTTGTCTGTAAGCTCCACAGATCGTGGCAATCAATTAAATTGATTGTGGACTTCTTGCCGGGCAATGATGAGTAACTTAACTTGAATAGTAGTGTTGCGTGGATGTGCATAATATCTGTATGAATGTGTGTTTCTCAATGTTCTAATCTATACAACTGTATACATGACTAAGTTTGAATCGAGCTAGCTGGGCATTGAACTGGGCTGAATGGACTGGGAAAAAGTTTTTTTATTTTTTATATGACCTGTATGAACATGGATTCACTTTAAAAAAAGATGGCACACTTGGTGCACCTTTAAATTTGGTGCTGGCAAGGCATTGAACTGGGCTTCATTCAAGGATTCCAACGGTACCTCATTTATGAAAATCGGACATACAGGTCAAAAGTTACATGCACACACCTTCATATACACAGACAGCTCAGCCCAGCCCATTAGACATTGCCAGGTGGCTTAGAACTCTGCCAGGTGCAAGCTTAAACAATTAGAGCTGTGATGTCATAATCAAAATTAGAATCCTGAACATTCCGCCATTCGTTTCAATAGGGCCGAAAAACGGGAATAACGCGAAAATGACAAGGACCAGTGACACGAAAGTAACAAGCTCCCTAAACCGGTTCGGGCCTGAATTTTTGGAGTTTGAACCGTGATAGTCAAACGGTAATAGTCAAAAAAGTTAATGGGAATAATAAACTAGAACATTCCGCAAGAGTGTGTTTGATCATTCGCCTTCAATAGGGGCGAAAAAAATCGGGAACCGATAGCTCAAACGGTCTAGGAGCAGTAGTCGGTAGAAAAAGTGGGTGAATGGGAATAATAAACTAGAATTGCGGTTCCGAGGAACTGCAAGAGTGTGTTTGATCAGGGGCATGGAACTCGGCCTCATCCAAGGATTCCAACGGTACCTCATTTATGAAAATCGGACATACGGTTCAAAAGTTACATGCACACACCTTCATATACACAGACAGCCCAGCCCAGCCCATTAGACATTGCCAGATGGCTTAGAACTCTGCCAGGTGCAAGCTTAAGCAATTAGAGCTGTGATGTCATAATCAAAATTAGAAACCTGAACATTCCGCCATTCATTTCAATGGGGCCCAAAAACGCTGAAAAACGGGACACGAAAGTAACAAGCTCCCTACACCGGTTCGGGCCTGAATTTTTGGAGTTGGAACCGCGTCGATAGCTCAAACGGTCTCGGAGCAGTAGTCGGTACAAAAAGTGGGTGAAAAGGAAGATATAATAAGAAAACTTAGAAGAAGAACAATAGCGGGCTTGCTGGATCAAACCCACTAATAACTAGAAATGCAATTCCAAGGAATTACCAGTGCATGAAAATGCAAAAGTTGAGATGTAAAATATCATGTATAGTTAAAATAGATAATACAGAGATAGTTACTACGGTGATGCTAGGATAGATATGGTGGTTGCATAGCTTAATAAAAGTTTATAGTTTAAAAGTAGACCGTTTAAAAGTTGAACGTAGATAGTTTAAAACTTGTTGATAGACAGCTAGTTTAATAGATAGATGGTTTAATGGTAGTTTAAAAGTAGACCGTTTAAAAGTTGAATGTATAGTTAAAAAGTTGTTGATAGACAGCTAGTTTAATAGATAGATAGTTTAATGATAGTTTAAGAGTAGACTGTTTAAAAGTTGTAATAATAGTTTAATGGCTGTGTATAGGTAGATATTTGATGATAACTAAAAGTTGGAATGGCTCTTATGTTTACTAGCAGTTGTGCTAACAATTTTAACAATGCTAACCATGTTACTTAGCTAACTTAACTAATGTTTTCTAGCAGTTTTGTTAAAAATGCTAACAATGCTAACATGTTAACTATGCTAACCATGCTACTTCGCTAACTTAGCTAATGTTTTCTAGCAGTTGTGCTAAAAATGTTAATTATGCTAACAATGTTAACATGCTAACTATGTTAACCATGCTACTTAGCTAACTTAGCTAATGTTTTCTAAAAATGCTAACCATGCTAACAATGTTTACTATGTTAACCATCAGGCCCGTCGCTAGAAGGCAAGCAAACCAAGCAATTGCTTGGGGCCCCGAGCTGGCCAGGGGCCCCAAGACAACGACTGGTTAAGAATAAAATGCAACGACAAACTGTGAGCGCCCCTTTGATAGTCAATGCAGTAAAGTGCAACGACACTGTTACCGGCAATACCGGGATCCCCCTCAAGGGGGCCCCTCTCAGTAGTCGCTGACAGCAGCCAGCCAGCCAGCCAAGTTTGTGATCTCTGCTGCCGGGAAAATATAAAACCTCGCAGTCATAATGAAGCGGAGCTAACTAGTTGATGACAAGTTAAAAGTTGTTGATAGACAGCTAGTTTAACAGATAGATAGTTTAAAAGTAGACTGTTTAAAAGTTGAATGTATATAGTTTAAAAGTTGAATGTAGATAGTTTAAAAGTTGTTGATAAAGAGCTAGTTTAATAGATAGATAGTTTAATGGTAGTTTAAAAGTAGACCGTTTAAAAGTTGAATGTAAAAAGTTCAGTAGTTTAATGGGTTAAATTGTTTAACAGTGAATTATTGTAGTGAGGACTTTTTAAACAGTTTTGGGCAGAGGAAACACTTTAAGAGATGTGTAGTCTTAAGAGACCCAGATTGTATGCTTAAAGCCTGAGACTGCAGGTGGCCTGAACACCTGGCATAGGATTCTAATTGCCTAATAGCCGTATTGTGATGTCACAATCACAATGTTACAATGTTCTGTAGAACATATTACAGATTCACGCCCCCCAGGTATTGATTCGAATGGCTTTATACATGTGGATGGGTCTGAGAATGTTTTCTGCAGGGTAACATACAATACTACTACCATAGATCAAGCTGCGTCATGCAATAGCATGACTTATGCTTATAGTTCTATTCCAACGTTGATTTCTACCTAACATATAGTAAAAAGAAAAGACAAATTTAAAACTAGAAACCTAACAAATATTCTTTCCATACCTCAGCATATTCCTTAAAAGCCAGAGGCATTTTCAGCTAACATGGGTTAGCTTACTACATACATTTACATAGGTGCACTTACTACCAAAACCTTTGCAATCAATGATTTTATTAGTGAAAATTGGATTTTCTGTTTCTTGTAACCTGGCTGACTTCAGACAGCGAAGCTGTTCTTGTTGAGACTTGTCCCCCAAATTATAATTTCTTCCACTCAATTAGACAAGGCAAACGAGGTGGTGGAATTGCCTCCATTCTCTCAAACAAATATAGTTGCACTAGAGTCAACTTTGGCGAATTAAACTTCCTTTGAGTATATTGCCCTCACTCTGAAGGCTGACCCAGCTGTACTTCTATTAACCTTATACCGCCCTCCTAAACTATGGACTGGCTTTCTCGACCAGTTTTCTGAACTTATGTCGCTCATCATCACTAGCTATGATCGGATAATTGTAAATGGCGACTTCAATATTCATGTCAATAAGACAACTGATGCTAAAGCCAGTAAGTTCCTTAATGTGTTGGACAGTTTAGAGCTAAAGCAGCATGTTACAGGACCCACCCACAACCTTGGCAACACCCTCGATCTAGTCATTTCTAGAGGGATAGAAGTCACAGACTTATCAGTAAATGATATAAATATGTCTGATCATCATTGTGTATCTTTTAATATAGTACTACATACTCCAAAATTCATCCCGAAATTGCAATCAAATCGCTGACTCTTGGATATTAGAGCAGAACAGCAGTTCATAGCTCTGATAGACTCCATAAATTTAGATATTTTACATCATCCCATTGATCAAATGGTAGAGGCTCTCAATCGTGAATTAGGCTCTGCTTGACAGAGTGGCACCCTTAAAGACTAAAAAAGGCCCTGTAGCAAACTGACACCTTGGATGAACGAAAATATCCATGATCTAAAAAGATCATGTAGAAAAGCTGAGAGAACATGGAGAAAAAAAAACTAAGTTACAGGTTCACCGTGCCATTCTAAAAGAAAAAAATAGCAAATTATAATAGAGCTATTCGAATGAGAGGAGGAACCACTTCTCTAAGGTAATTGCTGAAAACAGTGGAAACTCTAGGGTGTTGTTCTCTACCATTGATAGGCTATTGCATCAAACACCTTTTGATACACTCAGTCAGGCATCCTCTCTAAGATCTTGAAGAATTTTGCAGACTTCTTCAAAACAAAGTCATTTCTATAAGGGAGGCTATTGGTAACACAAGTAATATGTTTGATAGTACACCCAAAAATAGCCCCCCAAAATTAAGGTCCTTTAGCACTATTACTCGAGCTTGGTAAAATTATAACTCAAACCGGCTCTTCAACATGTGTTTTAGATCCAATCCCTACTACATTCCTCAAAAAAGTATATGATAGCTTAGCTCCCTTTTTTCTCTAGGTAATAAATACCTCATTAGAAACAGGTATATTTCCAACTGCTTTTAAAACCGCTGTTGTGAAACCTTTACTTAAAAAGTCAAATCTTGACCATACCAATCTGAGCAACTACAGGCCTATATCAAATCTATCGTTTTTGAGCAAAGTACTTGAAAAAGTTGTTTGTAATCAGTTAAATACCTTCCTCAACGAAAACAGTATCCTTGAAAAATTCCAATCAGGTTTTAGATCAAATCACAGCACAGAAACGGCTCTAGTAAAATAGTCAATGATCTCAGACTAGCTACTGACTCAAACAAAGTCTCAATCCTTATTCTTCTGGATTTGAGTGCATTTGACACCATTGATCATAGCATCCTAATTCACCGCCTTCATGCGAAGTGGGTGGGTCTCTCTGATAATGCTCTAAACTGGTTTCAAACCTACATTACTGGCAGAGATTTTTATATCAGTCTAGGAGATCATGTATCTGAAAAACATGACTTGCCTTTTGGTGTGGCCTAGGGGAGCTGCCTTGGTCCCCTGCTATTTTCTCTATATATGCTTCCATTGGGAAACGTCATAAGTCAGCATAATGTAAACTTCCACAGCTACGCAGATGATACCCAATTGTATATTTCTGTGGAGCCAACTAACCCAGATGGCCTTTGCTCCCTCACTGCATGCCTAACCTCCATTAATCAGTGGATGAGCAAAAACTTTTTGAAACTAAATGATGACAAAGCAGAGGTACTTCTGGTTGGACCAAAACTAAAGTGAGATATTATTCTTAGTAATCTGGGGAACTTGGCACACCAGGTTAAACCAAAAGTAACGAGCCTCGGTGTCATCTTAGATGCAGAGTTAAGTTTTAAGCCCCATATCAGTAAAGTTACTCAGACAGCCTATTTCCACTTGAGAAACATTGCCAAAGTGCGGCCCTTTTTAACTCAACAAGATGCAGAAAAACGAATTCACGCCTTTATCACTAGCAGGTTAGACTACTGCAATGCACTTTTCACTGGTCTTCCCAAAAAACATCTAAAGAAATGGGCACTCATACAGAACTCTGCGGCTAGACTTTTAACTAAGACTAAGAAGAGAGAACACATCACCCCTGTGTTGGCTGAACTGCACTGGCTCCCTATTTCCTATAGAATTGATTTTAAGGTTATGTTAATTACTTACAAAGCTCTGAATGGCATAGCACCTTCATATATCTCTGAGCTTTTAATATCTTATCAACCACAAAGGAAACTTAGATCATCCAATTCTAATCTTTTAATCGTACCCAAAGTGCTCCACAAACAAAGTGGAGAAGCTGCGTTTATCCATTATGCCCCCAAACTATGGAACACCCTGCCCAGTCTTATGACGTCATTTTCTATATTTTTGATATGTTGCTGAGTAGATCATAAACAGCAAAGAAAAGTGATTGATAATGACTGACTGACTATCATTGTGTTACATGCTTCAAATGTAAAGCACTTTGAGCTGCATTCTGTGTATGAAAGGTGCTATACAAATAAAGCTTATTATTATTATTATTATTATTATTATGTTAAGTCTATGGGGATTTTTAAAAAGTTTTTAATTAATAGTTTAAAAAGTATAAAAGCTACAAAGTTGACGACATAGCAACCTGATCCGTTTGAAGACCTACGTTACAAAGTTTGAATGAAGTTTCTAAGTTAAACTGTTCAAGAGAAATTGCGTACGGAAAAAGTGGTAAGCGGAATAATAATAAGAAGAACTAGAAATGCAATTCCAAGGAATTACCAGTGCATGAAAATGCTAAAGTTGTGATGTAAAATATCATGTATAGTTAAAACAGGTAATACAGAGATGGTTACTACGGTGATGCTAGGATAGACATGGTGGTTGCATAGCTTAATAAAAGTTGATAGTTTAAAAGTAGACTGTTTAAAAGCTGAATGTAGATAGTTTAAAAGTTGTTGATAGACAGCTAGTTTAATAGATCAAAGTCAAAGTCAAAGTCAGCTTTATTGTCAATTTCTTCACATGTTCCAGACATACAAAGAGATCGAAATTACGTTTCTCACTATCCCACGGTGAAGACAAGACATATTTTACCAATTTAAGTCCACAGACAAACATAACATTCAAGTAAACAAAAAAGTAAGTAAATAAGTAAATAAGAGGGCACATATAATAATGACAAAATAAGAGCAGCAAAATTTGGTTGAAATTGTGCATAGACAGTCAATAAAATACTAGTGCAAAATCAGGCCAATAAAAGGCTTGGGTAGTTCTGTTAGATAGATAGTTTAATGATAGTTTAATAGATAGTTTAAAAGTAGACTGTTTAACTGTTTTGTTGACAGACTGAAAGTTTAATTAGTGTTGATATTCAAATAGTTTAATGGCTGTGTATAGGTAGATATTTGACGATAACTGAAAGTTGGAATGGCTCTAATGTTTGCTAGCAGTTATGCTAAGATTTTTAACTATGATAACCATGTTACTTAGCTAATGTTTTATAGCAGTGTTAGCAATGCTAACATGTTAACCATGATACTTAGCTAACTTAGCTAACGTTTTCTAGCAGTTTTGCTAAACATGCTAACTATGCTAGCAATGCTACTTAGCTAAATTAACTAATGTTTTCTAGCAGTTTTGCTAAACATGCTAACTATGTTAGTAATGCTAACATGCTAACTATGTTAACCATGTGACTTTGCTAACCTAGCTTATCATTTTTAGTAGTTATGCTAACTAGTATGCTAACAATATTAACATGCTAACTATGCTAATTATGTGACTTAGCTAACTTAGCTAATCATTTTTAGTAGTTATGTTAACTATGCTAACTAGCATGCTAACAATGTTAACATCCTAACTATGCTAATTATGTGACTTAGCTAACCTAACTAATAATTTTTAGTAGTTATGCTAACTATGCTAACCATGTGACTTAGCTAACCTAGCTAATCATTTTTAGCAGTTATGCTAACTAGCATGCTAATAATGTTAACATGTTAACTATGTTAACCATGTTACTTAGCTAACTTAGCTAATCATTTTTAGCAGTTTTGCTAAAAATGTTAACTAGCATGCTAACATGCTAACTATGCTAACCATGTTACTTAGCTAATCATTTTAGCAGTTTAGCTCAAAAATGCTAACTAACATGCTAACAATGCTAACTAGCTACAGTGGGTAGGAGTCATAGTCGATGACAAGTAACAGTTACAATGGCTGAACAGTTAAAAAGTTCAGTAGTTTAAAGGGTTAAATTGTTTAATAGTGAAATATTGTAGTGAGGACTTTTATTTTGAAACAGTTTTTGGCAGAGGAAGCAGTTGAACAGGATGTGTAGTCTTAATAGGGCCAGTTTGTATGCTTAAAGCCTGAGACTGGCAGTTGATCCAAGTGGCCTGAACACCTGCCATAGGATTCTAATTGCTTAACGGCAGTATTATGATGTCACAATCGGCAATGTTAAGTCTATGGGGATTTTTAAAAAGTTTTTCTTTAATAGTTTAAAAAGTCTAAAAGTTTCAAAGTTGAAAAGTCATACTAACCCGATCTGTTTGAAGACCTACGTTACAAAGTTTGAATGAAGTTTCTAAGTTAAACTGTTCAAGAGAAATTGCGTACGGAAAAAGTGGTAAGCGGAATAATAATAATAAGAAGAAGTAGAAGAAGTTGCCTAGGAAGAACAGTACAGTGCATTTTCATGCACTGTAAAAATAAGTTGTTGCCTAGGAAGAACAGTACAGTGCAGAAAATCCCCCTTTATGCAGACCAGAGTAAACCCTCGCTGCACTAATGTCAATGGAGATTTGTGGAATTTTACCAATAAATTGGTCATTATGTCTTTCTGGATTTGTTGAGGGTTTTTTTGGAAAATTTTGTCATAATCTGTAAGTGTTTGGGATCATTTCAAGCCTAAAAGTGTAATTTTTTAGCGTTCGGATTTGTAATAAAATAACTTAATATCATTAACTTAATAAATGTTACCTTAGCCTCTTAGCTAAGGTAACATTTTAAACAGAGAAGTATAATTTCTTTGAAATGACAACTAGCTGAATAACATTACTGACATTAGTTAAAGTGGATAGTTTACACTCAAGTGAATTTGCAACAGTATATTAAGTTTAAGTGAAGTCCTTCAACTACTAGTCACTTGTTAGCGCATAGCTGTATTGCCATAGCTTCTCCCATCCTTTTGTATAGCATTTTAAGCAAGCATTAGCTAGCTAGCTAGCTCGGTTCACATGACTAATTCAATTATTCATATCATGTCCTAAAGAATGATTCATTGGTATCATACATGATTATAGACAATAATACTGTAAAAACAATTATGTTTATCTGTTCTTATTGCTTATTAAGAGAGAAAGTTTATTTAGTGACGTAGGGTGACACTCCCACTTATGCAGACCGGAACTGTCCCGTTTTGCTCCCATAGTAACGAATTATGTTGCTCTATCTTGCTAGTAATCAAGGATCTTTGCCCACAGCATGGCTTGCTGGATCAAACCCACTAATAAAGTAAACTTAAAGGGACACCAGGCAACGTTTTCGTGTTAATTAATCATCTTCGTAAGTCGGTATATGGTTAAATGACTCATTACGGGGCGAATGAAGGCTCTCTCTGCCGCCCCTACCTACTGCCTGTAGGAAGAATATCCCACTTGCAAGTTCGGTGTATACTAGTATTAGTATTAATAATTTAATAAGCCCCTATGTGTCGCACCATGTTAGGGAGAGGAGTAGTATTAATAATTTAATAAGCCCCTATGTGTCGCACCATGTTAGGGAGAGGAGTAGTATTAATAAGCCCCTACTGTATGTGTTGTTGTAGTATTTTATACGCCCCTATGTGTTGCACCATGTTAGGAAGAGGAGTAGTATTGGTCAGACCCTCAAAGATAAGAGACCCAGTGGAGTGTGAGAAATTTGGCCTGGAAAATCGAATGCAGTAACTTAGCTTTGCGATAACTATGATCTATCATAGTGACCATCATGGCTGTAACCAGGAGAAAGCACAGACCATTGGAAGCGGAGGAAGTGGGACCAAGGTGCTCATTTTTGGAGCAGAATGCCGTCTGGTCATCAACAGCCAGATATGAGGCAGAGCTATTTCAGACTGCCGGTGCCCACAATGCTTTGCTGTTTTCAGATGTGCCCCCATATTGACCAGCATGGCTCTCTCTGACTGCATGACTGGCTTCAGTAACAGAAGGCATTCTTGTTCCAGTGTTCAGTTTCTCTAATGCCCCAGCCAGTGTAAGAGTAGCCAAATACAGCACTATGTTTGAAAGGACAACAGCAGGACTGAGTGTATGCACATGTGAACAGTGCTGGTGAAATGATAATATCAGGAAAAATGTTGACATGTTCATTCATGTTAATGTTAATACTCATCAGTTCAACTATTTTATTTGGTGATAACAAATGAGAGAAAGAAAACAGCTGGTCTTATTACTAAAACAAAACCTCTGAGCTATGCAGCTAAACCTCGTAGCTACACATCTAAAAATGCTGGACAAGTTCTAGGTATTGGAAGAGGTTTACTGGCTGTCTAAGAACCATAGAGATCTCCCCTGGAATAGCACAAGAACCTCACCATCCTCAAACAGCACTGACAAGCTGCACATGCAGTTCTCAGGCATGCAGAGCAGGCATACACCCGTAGACCATGGCTGCTTACGCTCCACCCTTTTAGTTGCATGCAGGGCCTGCCGCTGCTGCTGTGTGATCTTATACCGCATGCATCAAAGCGAAAAACCCATGCACCATCTTATCAAACGTTTTACCCTATCGCCCATCTTAAAACAGCCTTACCATCGTGTGTAATTGCATTGACTGTCTATCCATAAACCTTAGAATCCCAGCATAATCGCAACTGCAGGAGAGAATTCATTTGAAAACGGCGAACCTCAATTTCAGATGTATCTTTAATAGTGTTGTTTAACCCTGGGCGGCCGCCTCTGGAGCAGTTTAAACTAAATATAACATATAAGTACGCTGCTAAAATGGTCTAGTTCAAAGCCCCCAAAAAGAAAAGCTCACTCGTTTGCTTAGGGAGCTTCAAACTGGGGCCAAATCAGTGGGAGCAACTATCTCCACATTAGCATTAATAACAAGATGATTTATACTGACAACAATAACCACATGCCTCAACAATGAAAATGAAATAAAACTCACAAGTCACATGGTAGTCATTTCAGAACAGCCAAAAGAGCTGGGGGGAGATTTTTGAACACAGATTTTTTTTTTGTCATCCGTGTCTTTGGATCTGCTGCTGCTTTTTCTCTTAATCGGCTACACTGACAATGCAAAAGTGTCGCTCCATAATACATGAACAGTCATTAGAACAGCTTCCATGAACAGTCATTAGAACAGCTTCCATCCACTAACCCTGAGGACGTGGACTAACCAGCGCTGAACCCCAGATAGAATCCAAACATTTGGCCATGGCTGAGAGCCAGACAGCAAGAGGCCTCCGTAATTCAGTTCGTGCCAAGCGCAGCTCAGCCCAGCGAAAGTGGGCTCGCAGTGTCCAGGACGTTAAAGATTAATCAGCTGAAATAAGAGGTGAACTTCCAAGTTCATGGATAATTTACGGTGTGTGTTGCAAGGTTCCTTGCTGGTGGAAGCGTGGTTAGTCAGACCCTTTCAAAAGAATAAATATTACACATGCTACATGACTAAAAAATGTATGTTGCCTCAATCGCAGGGTAGTGGAAGTACTTCTGACAGACTAGATGCGTCCTTAAACACTTCAGAGTTTAACATCCAGTAGCAGATGTAGCGAAAGAATCAGGTGACAGTGATTTAGCTATTCATTGTGAATGACATGAGCAGGCTGCGAAAAAAATGCTTTTCTCACTTCTATCATTTGGGTGCGAAAACATATGTCCTAAAACTGTTCCAATGTCCCTCTTGTTTTAAAAGCAAGAACAGTGAATATGAGTATCTGTTTGTTTTTAGTTTTGCTTAAGTACTATAACACATTTCTGATTATTTTTTTGTCTATGAGTTGTCATCAGGTTATGGTGGTGCAATTTAAACTAAATATTGTTGTTCCTATATATTTTGGACTGGGCATGGTAAGAAATATAATCACGAAAGAAACATATTCGATTACAATATACAGTAGGTGGAGAAAATTGTGTCTGGAATGAAATTGCGTTCTGTTGAATGCTTCATCCTTAAAGGTTGTTTTAGAGTGACAGAATGTACCAACTATTTCCTAGTAAGCAAATCAGCTGCTTAAGAGATTCCCTGATTGTTTTTATCGCCCCAAAAAATTCATATCCCTCATTCCGTTTCTCCTCTGAAAAAACAAACAAATCTTCATAAAATCAAACTGTTTTCTCTGCTAAAATATGCTCTCCAACCTGATAACAAATGTGGGCCAATTAGGGTGAACCCAGACTCAGCCATACCAGAGCTAGCCTATTATAAGAGGACTTGTAAACAGGCAATACACACAGAGATCTGGCAGTGGTCCAAATATATGCAGCTCTAACTAAAAAACTATTTAATTTTGAAACAAATCTCAGCCTAATAGGCTGTTTTGTCCAATTCGGTCTGGACACACATGACACTTGAAAGCAATGTTTTGCATTAATAATTTCATTCACACTTTGCCTCTCAGGACTGCATCTGGCCTTGTGAAATCTCGCTCTATAATTGAATCCAGGAGCTCTCCAGGCAAGCTCATTTAATATCAAGTAACCCACAGAGATGTTTGTAATTTGCTAAACTGCTAACGATCACAGGCTGCAGTCTGTTGACACATCACATCGCCTCCACACTTATCTTCTGATCCAGTCGTGGAGACATTCAATTCTAATCTAACAGAATGTATCAATTTGGCAAATACTCGGGTCACAGACAAATAACGTCAAACTATATTGTGTGGACACACTCTATACGTTCAAAATCAAAGCGGATTCTACAGGACAAGAAAGGAAATGGATTCACATAAAGCTGACTCTCAGCCATGTTGTTTTCTAAATACATTTAAATGCTAATCAGAGGAAATGAAACATAATGCCAGTGAATCATATGTCTCTCATCTGACTGACAACCACAAAGATATCCCAGAATTCCCCAGCATCTAATCCTTCCCCGCGCATCACACCTGCCCCAGGCATCTCCGCCCTGCTGGGATCATTACCGGCCCTCTGCAGCGATCCTTAGCAATACAATTACTACTGCAATGGAAAAAGTAGCCATCCCTATTTACTCACGATGCAGTAGGAGATGGCCTGCAACAAGGAAGAGGTTTACTAGCTATTCAGTGTTAAGACCCTTCCAAACCATGTTGAAGGATTAAAAATATACCTCTTTTTGCCCATATTATTGTACTTGCAGTTACTGTATTGAGCATGATCAGGTGTTTTGTTCATAGTTTGTTTACAAGTTTAGATATAGTTTCCTTCCACTGTGTTTCAACAGCTGGGGCTTGTTTAAATGTAAATCATCATCGTCATCATTGCCACGCTGGTCTGGTTTCTATCCAGCGGGACAAGACCAAGGTGGGAGCACACTCATGACTCCAAATGTTCACCTGCTCTTTTTGACACGACACCCTCTGGAAGATAAAAAAAAGTGTAAAATCCAGACAAAGTTCCACTGGAGAGAGGACGAGAGTGACTGCCGGCCACCTGTACTCTGGCTAATCACATCCAGCGCCAGCTGTTAATGTCAGCTAATTGCTGTCAATTTGATGTGAACCGAACAGGAACCTTCCTACTTCCACCTGCAAATGTGTCTCATTATGGCAAGCTCAAATGTGCCATTACTTATGCTGTAACACACACATCACCAAGTGAGATCTCTGCTTTTGGAACAGAAACTGTTTCTTTTGTTCTCCACATCTGTGCTTCGTTCCACATCATGTGGAACAGTCTTTGCACACTTTTGTACCCATTTAAACTGGGATCCAGACCTCCCACTGTTCCCCTCTGCTCTTTGGCTCCCGAAAATAAACCGTGCGCGTCATTGGCTCTCTTTGAAACTTTATGTGCTTTTAAACATCAGCACGGTCCCTGAGCTGAAGCGAATCTGTGATCCCAGCCAGCTGACAGCATGACAGCTCCTCAATCAAAACAGTGGAGCCGCTCAGCTGACCCTGATACCGGCATCACTTTGATTGCTGGGGCTTTAAACTGTGACAAGTCTGCCATGATGCAAAAAGAGAAATGACAGAAAAGTAGCGGCAACAGTACCATCCTTATCTGTCCTCAAATGCTGGAGATATCAGAACATGTACAACTCCAAATCAGAAAAAGTTGGGACGTTGTGTAAAATCCAAATAAAAACAGAATTTAATAATCTGCAAATCTCGTGAACTCATATTTAGTTGCCAAAAAGGACACAGACAACATAGCAAATGTTGAAAATGACAATTTTGACTATTTCATGGAAAATATATGTTCTTTTTGAATTTGATACTAGCAACACGTTTCTTAAAAAGTTGGGATGGGGGTTACAAAATGCTGGAAAAGTTGTGTAATGATAAAGAAAACAAAAGGAGGAATATTTCACAACTAATTAGGGCAACATGATTGGTATGAAAAAGAGCATCCCAGAGAGGCATGGTCTCTTAGAAGTAAAGATGTAGGGGTATTCATCACTCTGTGTAAACTTGTGTGGACAAATGATGAAACAATGTCGTTTTATGCTTCTTAACATGAAATTGTGAAGTATTTAGGGAGTTCATCATCTACAGTACATAATATCATTAAAATATTCAGAGAATCCAGAGAAATCTTTGCAAACTAGGGATAGTGCTGAAAAACACAAAGTGTTGTGAATCAGCCTCATTTCTGTAAATGTACATACTGCGTACTTCTTATGGTCATCTGTGATTTTTGTACCTATGTGTATCCTGTGTGGGTCTTTGGTCTGTATGCAAGCATCCTTTGTTTATCCTTGAATTCAATGAAAGCTTGTCTAGAGGCCTTTTGCCTATCACCAGGTGTGAAATGTTAATGTTTGTAGAACAGCATGTGTCCAGGCCTCTGAAGGACTTCCCAGGAAAGGGGGTAGTTTTAATTAAAAGACAATAGAAGCTGACAGACCTGATGAAGGCCTAATCCTCATCATCCCTTTCTATTGCATATTCAAACTGTGTTGGACCTAGAGGTCACTCCTCTATGTGTGTAACTTTAAATATGGTAGACTGCTTCTGTATAGTCAGAGAAGTCAGAGAATACTGAGAATCTGGTGAAATCCAGGATGGGGTGAAACAAACATGTACTTCTCTCCCTTGAGGGCCACTGGCCCCTCATTGAAAAGAATAAAGCCTGGATCCTGATCTTGCATCGTCTTGATTGAGTCTTAAGAGAAATATGGTAGTAAAAATATACTATCAAAAACAATATTGGATTGTTCAGATGTCACTGCATTAAAACCAGTTTCTGTAAAGACCTGTTTCTGTAAAGAAAATTATTGTATGGGCTCAGGAAAACCTAGTCAATTCAGAAATGCTAGTGTAAACTTTGTATTTAGACATGATGAAACAATGTCATTTTAATGCTTCTTAACATGAAATTGTGAAGTATTTAGGGAGTTCATCATCTACAGTACATAATATCATCAAAATATTCAGAGAATCCAGAGAAATCTTTGCAAACTAGGGATAGAGATGAAAAACAATATTGGATTGTTCATATGGTACTGCATTAAAACCAGTTTCTGTAAAGACCTGTTTCTGTAAAGAAAATTATTGTATGGGTTCAGGAAAACCTCTGAAAACCATTGTGTTGCACAGTTGAATAGTCAATTCAGAAATGCTAGTGTAAACTTTGTATTTAGACATGATACAGAAAAACCACCGTCTTATCTGGATCCGAGCTTGTTTAAAATGGACTGAGGTAATGTGGAAAAAGGTTCTGTAGTTAGACCAATCAGAATTTGCAATTCTTTTTGGAAATCATGGACTCATCTGGGTTAAAGATGAAAGGGAGTATCCAACCCATCCAACTTGTTTTAGTGCTCAGTTCGACTATCCAACCCATCCAACTTGTTTTAGTGCTCAGTTCGACTATCCAACCCATCCAACCTTTTTTTAGTGCTCAGTTCGAACTTCAAAGCCCAACATCTATGACGGTGTGGAGGTGCATTAGTGTCTACAGCATGGGCATCTTGCACATCTGGCAAGGCACAATCAATTCTGAATGATGTACACAGGTTTTGAGCAACATGTACTGCCATCCAGGCAATGTTTTAATATTTAATATTTTATTTAATGTTTAAATATTTCAGGAAAACAATGCCAAAATGAATTCTACACATGTGTACAGGTGTATCATGAAATGAAAACCATGATTAAGAATACCTTATACTGTTGAGCAACTGAAATCCTATAGTGGGCAGGAATGGCCCAACATTTAGTTATCAAATCTCTGGCAACTGGTCTTCTCAGTTCCTAAGCATTTCCAGAATTTTGCTAAATGAAGAGGTGAAGCAGCACAATGGTAAACATTCCCTGCCCAACTTTTTTTGAAACATGTTGCTGGCATGAAATTCAAAATAATCGTATATTTTCCATGAACTAGGCAAAATTTGATATGTTGTCTATGTAATTTTTGCTGCTGAATATGGCTTTACAATTCTTGTATAGGCTATTATCACATTCTGTTTTTATTTCCATTGTACACAACGTCCCATCTTTTTCTGATTTGGGTTTGTACTATAATATCAGAAGATTTCTCCACTGATGAACATGCTATTCAAGCTCCGTATGGGCTTGGTCAACAAACACCACTACTCAGGTTTTTTATTGTTTTAGCTGTGGCTATATCTCCTTCATTTCACTCTGTGTATCAAGTATAATTTGAAATCGATTTGCCTCATTGTACTGCTGAGCTATTGTCTCAAGTCTAGTCGCCCGGGCAGTGTTATCCTTGCACAAGCAACCCAATCTATGTGGTAACTTGTGGTAGCTGCGCAGGCTTAATGGACAATTTGGCCACATATTGAGCATGGCGGACTTAATTGGAAACAGGTTTCTCTCCCATAGGATTAGATAGAGGGATTGGGATTCAACAATGTCAGCGTTCCATCTTGTCTTATTCCCCTGTCAAGAGAGGTCGTGTTCAGCCATAGCACTGGACGCACAGTCCTCAACTAGGCAAATAATGCATTCGGGACTCGGCTGTCTCTGAATTGATGGAAATGGTAATCCTCTCTGGTAGATGTTTCATTTAAATACAATAGACCAAACCCAGAGGAACAGACTGAATTACAGCCGTGGAATATTTCTGACTGTAAAGACAATGAATGCCTCCAGGCTAACAATAATTCTTTAGGTACTTTGTGTGTGCCGAGAGAGAAAGAAAGCTGGTGTGTGAGAGAGAGAATATATGTGTGAAATTGAGTTACATAAGCATTGGGCTTTGAACTATGGGCCATGTGGGACTTCATTGTCTTCTGAAGAAAGAACATGGACCTTACGAATGGCAAAGCTCACATGCATAGAGACAGCAAAGAATTAATAAAAGGAGCATTTGTGGACCGATGATACAGTCTACAGTCCCACCACTAGTCATCTATGCTGCAGTCTACCGTCCAACCACTAATCATCTGTGCTGCAGTCTACCGTCCCACCACTAGTCATCTGTGAAATTGCTTTGATGTGAGAGAAATGTGTAGTCGTGAAATGAAACCTATAATTATATAAGGTGAGATGAACCTCATGATTATATAAGGAACTATATGTACTTTTCTTACAATGTCTTGCTGCCAAAGAGGCATTCTAAATGTCTAGAAAATGTAATTGATGATTTAACTTAGTCCTTCAGCAGTCCAAAGCAAATAAAGACCTGAGTGTTGAGCTATGCAGTAGAGGTTACCTTAATTGCCACTGTGTTTGATTAATGTATTCTTTTACTGAATGCTCATAACATTTTTTCATTCATTGACCTGTCTCCACTTTTAATCAGAACTACATATACAGTAGACTTGTGTAATTCATGGCTAGACTATAAATGCGAAAGGCCATATTGAGTGGCCTTGTGTTCCCAGCATGCTTTCTTCAGCTATATCTAACTCTATTTACTCTGACAAGCTGTTTGATTTGACAACCCTCATTGCATACCCATTGAACCTGGCAACTTCTCAAAAGACAAAGCAATAAGTTATTTAAAAGAGTGCTTACGATGATTTCAAAAAGATAGGCCTTTCATCTTAACCAGAAAAAACCCCACTACATACAGTACTTAAAGAGGATTTGGCATGAATGCCAGAAAAGGAGTGGTTTCATCAGAAGGCAAATGCATTTGTTGTAAACGGAGAAGAAGGTTGCACTATGAGCTTTCATGTGCTTGCAGTTCAGGCTCAGCCAAAAGATGACATCGTAACTCCCTGCACTTATCTCAAATCTCACCGCACGTCTCACAAGTTTTCCCAGAGAGATATCATCCCTTGCCCCCCCCCCTCTCTAATCCATTCCACTTCAGAATAGTTCTGCTCGACACCCATTAGTGACATCCAGTCAGAGCCTCCAGACCACAAAGGAAAGCTGGGAAAATACGGCATCGGGGAAGAGCAGGCCACCGCGGGCCATTATTAGATAGAAACGAAGCCTGGGAATGGGGCAGGAGAAAATACCAAAGAGAGACTCACCTTTCAGTCCCAAATGTCAAGGGCATTAGCAGAGGCGACGCAGCCGGCAGGGTGGCAAGGCAACCGAGAGAGAAGGAGAGAGAGAATAAAGAAAGAAAGAAAGAAAGAAAGAAAGAAAGAAAGAAAAAGAAAAGAAAAAAAGATTCATTAGTTTCAAACAAGAATAATATCATGAGAGATCTCATCATTCAACATTTGCACACAGTGCTCTGAGAACCCTTGACTGGTGCAGGCCTCCCACACAGCTCATTGGCCTGTGTGCTGTGCACAGGAAACAGCACGGTTAGCAACACGGCTTATTGCTACCACTGCAGCACAACACTAGAGTTGCTTTTTCAGACCAGAAAAGAAATGAAGAGGAATGGCTCATGTGAGGGACATCATGCAAGAGTGGCTTGCCGTTGAGAGATTTGGGACTGAGCTTGAACAAGAACCATTCTAACCATTGGAAGTTCCAGCATCATCTAGAGAATAAGAACTTTTCAGAGTGTGGACTTCTGCGGTCTTCCTCTAGAGTTTTCTGTATGAGGATTGCAGCATAGCATACATTTATTCATTCTCCTTCAACACATCACTCATTCTGCTGCCAAACATGCTATTCCACTCATTAGTATGTGTGACTAGACTGAGTGAGATGCTCACACTGTTAATAAAGCAAAACTAGCTCTCATAAGCTCACACTTTCAGCGTGTTCCACCAGCACCTCTTACCTACATATGTCACTTGTGATGAACGCTTAGTGATAAGCATAGATATTCTATATTTGATTACCTCTCCCAGCACAGGATCTCTCACACTATAAATCTAGGCCAAGTAGATTTATCAGCATCGGGCTCATATGCAGGGGTCTCTGTGGCTGCCAGAAGAGGCATTTGATAGACTCAAATGGGACGGGATCAGGCCGTAAATCTGACTAAAAAGTAACGCTGCACTGTTCCTGTTCCTCTCTGCTGATTTGGTCGGCACTGACACCACGGAATCAAACAATACGTCAAGATTAGTCTGATCTCCATGAAACAACTAAGTTGCTTCAATACAAAGATTTATCTTCTAAAGGATGTTAATCAAATCCAGTGCTTTCAGCAAGATGTACTGTATGCCTGTATTGGTTCAACAGTTATCAAAATGATCAAGTGTTTCAGCCCGATGGCTTGGTCCACTCTCACTGTTTAGAAGAGAACGATTCATAAACAGAGACTTCCTCTGTTAGAGTCGCTGAACAACTACTGCAGTAAAATGATAGAGAGACTATCATTTTGAAAACTCCCTCTCCACTGTTACCACAGTGGTTGCCCAACAATGCTTTTGGGAAACACCATCCAGGCCCAACGTCAGCCCTTTAAGTGGACAGGGATCAGTTTATAGTCCCCCGGGTTGTGGCAACGATTTCCATTTGATTCTGTGGTAATGCACAATAATTCTGGACGTCATAGCAAAATAAATATCCTAATTCACACCAACACCAACGTGAAACCCTGAGGTACTGTAACTATACGATGACAAAGGGGGAAACGCAACACAAATGAGAGCTTTGGTGGAGCACTGAGCCCTCCTTGGGCATATGTCCACTCTCATTAAATGGACGTATAAGCAGCAGGATCCTGCTGCTTTCTGGGCCTGAACCCAGATCACTTTGTCTACTCCAATATGACCCCCAGGAGCAGTGTGTTAGCCTGCTGAGCATAAGGCATCATGGCCTTAGCTACGTAGCTAACTGCAATAGCTGCTAACTACATAAAAGAAAAGCCATGATAAAAGACTAAGAAAAGGAACATAACATGACAGCTACTGAGGTGGCAGGAGGGAGTTGAAGAACTGGAGGAGTTCATTTAAAACGACAGGCCAGTGTGAAGAGGTGGAGTTGATGAACTGGGGGAGTTTAACATGAAAGGCCAGTATGAAGAGGCAGAGTTTGAGGGCCTGCTTGAATTACTTGAATAAGTGCACTTATAAAGGGTTTAAGGTGTTCATAATTGCCACTACAACTTAGAAACTTTGACAAAAGTATACATTCCAGCCATGTAATATAAAGCCAACCTCACATTTTGAAAGGAAAAAAGTACACGTGCTATCATTAATAGGAATCTTAGGTTAGGAATAGGATCTAAGGAAATAGGTGTACTTAAATGGATATGAAACTAGGTAGGTGCCTGTAGAGTTATACAAGTATTTCATTTATTTATCACAGGTAATTCAATATGGCAGAAGGGTGGATTAGAATTTATAAGCAAAGTGTTCTGAAAACTTGTGTTGTTTTAAAAATACTTTAATAAAGCTTTCACATCCTTGTGGGAAAATGAAAGTAATTGACACAGATCCTAAATTGGAGTCTAATTAAGCACTCTGGGAGCTGACCAACCTGTCTGTGTTTTCTAATTCAACAAAATTATGATTATGACTTTGTTCCTGCCAAGACGACGACAGCCATCTTCAAACACATCAGCATGTTTGGTTGCTGATGAGGAATTTCACAGAGGATCATTTATGTAAATGGAATTGTAAAAAAAATCATATCCATTTATTGTGCCTTAGCCAACACCATCTGTCATGCGTTATTGATGCCGCGTTGGGGTAATGCAACTCCTCCTGCCCCCCATTTGCCATGATTTGAGAACAATTAAAACATCACAAAGCAAGACTACATTCATCTGGCTGCACAAAAACTCAGACGCAATATGCTATTTCAAACATCATTACAATCACTGCACAGTCGAGCTTGAGTATACAGTAGTCCACTGCAGTTGTGATGGATGTTTTCACTAACGCCCCTTCTCATAAATGCCTTTTTTGCATCAATAGGTATCAGGCGACCACCGATGAGATTGCGCACAAAAAATGCGGAACCCCAAAGACGGATACGGATAACGTGGCCGCGGCGTAGTCATCATCTCCAATTGACACATTACTTCAATTCCGGATCGCTATCGGGTATCCATCTTCTTTTTTTATCGCTGCTATGGAGCGGGCCTGTCAGATAATCAATTAGGGAACTTTTCTGCTGGAGTGCCTAATTGCGTCTCTTGTTCGCACAGCCATCTGGCAGCTCTTTCACTTCTCTGCCTCCGTGACACAAACTGATTGATGTCCCCAAAGTGATAGAGATTCCCTGTCAAAGCCACTTTCCCATAATGCACTTAACTACGCCATGGCTGCGGACAGCACCGTTTGAGGAATTGCACAATAGAAAGTTCATCTCAGTCCAACAGCTTGCAGGCATATATGTTATGCAACAGCATTGGGTATGTTTAAGGGAGCATATGAAAACACACTAGCTACTCTGTTTACTGAGTGAACAGGAGCATGTTAGATTTAGAGACCGCAGTGCAACATTCTGCGGTTCCATGGCGCAGCTAGCAGTAAACAAAGGGAATGGCCGTAATTTAAGAAGAAATCGTTCAGGAAACTTTGTACACAAAGTGCAAGGCTTTTGTGAAATATATTTCCCTGCTCATTTTGTCAGAAACCGCTTCGGGCTACATTGGTGGAGATATTCATTATACAGCTGGTTTCATTTGAGATCATATCTAATGAACTAGAAGGGCACTCCAGGAGTGCAGACCTCCATCAAGGCTAAAGGTCCAGTCTCGTAACGTTAGCAAAAGTGAAAATAAATTCATGGAGCCATGCCACATTGGGTCTACTCCAAAAATGACCAGGTGCTCTCTTGGCCCAGTCTACACCTTCCCACCAAGTGCCATGGACATCAGGCCAGGAGTTGAGTCATCTGGAGCCATCCTGTCTAGAGTCGGAAAGACACAAAAACAAACAGGCAAAAACAAACAGACCTAAAAACACAACATCCCTGGCAGAGGTAGTAAGGTAACAACTTCATCCAGTGCTACAAAATATATATGTTTGCTGCTGTAGCCAAAGGTGTGTGTGTGTGTGTGTGTGCGTTTGTATGTGTGCGTTTGTCTGAGTGTGATTCTGTGAATGCATGTCTTTGTATATAATGTGTGAGAGAAAGACACATAGAAGTGACATGTCCATCAGAGCACATAGAGCAAGTCCAAAGGACGGATGAAAACCTGACTCGTTAGAAAAACCTAAACTAAACAGCATGAAAGCCAACTGTGATATCCACAAACAACTGTGACTTCATCGGCTTTGGCCATCGGAATCCTGTAATGTGCCGCCATGGCGACGTGATGTGTCATGGTGACAAACATCCACACAAAGACAAAAAGCACAACCAGGACCCAGGAGCACACCACTGCAGCTCCACAGCAAATAGTTAAGACAAAAAGGCACAGCCAGCATCCGCGCCTGCAGGCAGCTTAGCCCGAGAGGAGGGGGCGGAGCGGGCCCCTGGAGGCCCCCGCGGGGGGGCTAGCTGGCCATCCGGCCACCTGCCTGCCCTTGGACTTCTGAGCTGATGCGGGAGGCGGGCCTCTCTCCTGACAGGCCTCCCGTCAGCCTTCGCTGCGTCAGCAGGCCTCGCGTCAGCCCTCAGTCTGATCAGACGCCTCTCGCCACTCCAAAGGTCAATTAGATCAGCTGTCATCCCCGCAAACACTCCTCAATGTTGCCTGGAAGTCGCTCCTCAGCCCTGATTAAATAAATATCGTTTTCGGTTTGGAGTGGAAAATGTTGTTTTTGGCTCTCAGACTGTGTTTGTTTGTTGTTTTTTTTTTTTCTTCCATCACCGCATAAAATGTTTATCCCCCGCTTGAAACAAACAATGATGCAACATGGTGGAAACGCTGCCGCAGTAGACCCGTCAAGAATTAAGACACTGCATGGCAATCACAGGCTGCCGTGCGTTACTACTGGCAGTGGGAGTAGAGCCAATAACAAATGGATCTACAGTACAGTTTAAAAGAATACGATTTTGCCGGAGTGAAAACGGGTGGCGTTTGAGTGGCACTTGGTTTGAGTGGTGCTCCTTGAGACGTGGCCCAGTTCCGTTCACCCGTCTGCCTGTGTGTCTGGCTGTGTCTGCGCGGGACGCTATCGGAGATCGCGCGGCTTTCACTAGGAGTGGGCTTTCAGATCACTTATCGGCCTTCATGTTGAGTTATGATCCTCTGTGGAAAGACTTCCTGTTTTCCCAGACTCACAGTTTCAACATCACTACCTACCCCATCATCAGTCGACTGGAAGCTGCACTCCAATAAGAAGCGCCAGGGCAGACTCGACTTTAATGTCTGATTCTGTGTAGGAGACGTGTTCCTGACTCGACTTTCATGTTTGATTCTGTGTTGGAGACGCGTTCCTGAGTGATGCTGCCGTGCTTGGTGTCACAGCGCTCCTGAATGCCATGTAGAGGATGTGAGACAAAAGCAGGATCAGGGCACAACAAGCCTGAGTCAGATACATGGAGTGCTTCAGAACACACACACACACACACACACACACACACACACACACACACACACACACACACACACAGATACGTGGAGTACTTAAGACGACCTGCTGTGGCGGCATCACACTGAGAGTACACACATACACATGCAAACACACAAGTACACACAAACATGCATGTACACACACACACACACACACCCACGCACACACGAACAGACACACGAACAGACACACACACACACACAGACACGCACACACACACACACACACACACACACACACACACACACACACACACACACACACACACACACACACACACACACACACACAAACAGACACATCTGGGCCTACAGCATGTCATCTTTCTCAGCAGGAACCCCTTCAGGAGCCCTTGAACCTGACACAGAGGGTCTCTACGCACAACAACCTCCTCTCTCTCTCTCTCTCTCTCGCTTTCTCTCTCTCCCTCTCTCTCTCACTGAGGCCCGACTCCCTGCTTTATCTTATCCAAATCTTTAATATGGATCGCATGACTCCCCGCGAGAGGGATTACATTACCCATCTCACTCTAGCATTCTGTTTGACATTTACACAACTGGAATTCTGATAGTGGACTTTCGCTGCCTAACAACACTGAGGAGCGGGGTAGAGGTGTGTGTGTGTGTGTGTGTGTGTGTGTGTGTGTTAGAGAGGAGGGGTGACCCCACAGAATGCCCACAGGGCAAAAATAATAATAAGTGGCGTTTGCAACATTAACTCGTTGTTCAGCCGGTGGGCTGGTTTCCCTGAGATGCTCGGATGTGTATACAAGTGGAGGAGAGGAGGAACGCGTCTCTTGAGGAATGGGTCATGGGAAAGATTAATATTCATGACATGTTCCAGCAAATGTATGCAGCTGTTTGCCTAAAACAGCAGGGTAGCTTGAAGGCAAATTCATCAGTGTCCATGCTTGATGCAAAAATGACTTGAGCCTTGTAACACATTTGATATGCCAATAACTGTGTTAATCCATAGCAACTGTGGTTCTGTTCAGTCTAACGGTACCTTCTATCTCTGCTCACGTGAATGCAAAGAATTGAACCAAGTTTTTTCTTCTCATGGAAATCATGTTGACTTTCATTCTTGTAGACATGCCACCCATATTGGCGCACACGAAAGGTTTTATCCCAATATCAACACGATCTGTTTCCTCAGTACGCCGTGATGGTGCATAACTGAGAAGTTGCCATTATGAAGAGGTCTGTTCAGGTCAAATTATTGGCTATAACTCTCAAGAACAGCATATGAGATTTCACAGACGACCTTTGTAATGTGCTGGCTAAACTTGTCTGGTGTGAGTTTAACTCTGTTTGCTGTGAGTACAAACCATTTGCTTTCTGTCTGTGTAAAGATTTGCTCTTGCATTACCACTAGTGATTTGAGAGATCCATCTGCTTTGTGCCAATGCTATCAATTCCGAGAGCACATGAGTGATTTGAGAGATCCATCTGCTTTGTGCCAATGCTATCAATTCAGAGAGCACATGAGTGATTTGAGAGATCCATCTGCTTTGTGCCAATGCTATCAATTCCGAGAGCACATGAGTGGAGAGAAGGCTGCGTGTTCCTTGTCTGAGTTTTAGTTTGAAGTGGACTAAAACATACATGACGATAAGTATACACGTATACTGTAAGCCTGCCAAATCATAGTTGTCAGTGAAAAGCATTTTCCACTGCGTATGGTCAGTTATGGGCTCTCAGTGTAACAAACTGACCCAAAGACTGCAACAACAGCTCTCAGTGTAACAAACCGACCCAAAGACTGCAACAGCAGCCAATCAACAGCAAAGGGCAGCTATTCAGTACACAACTTTTGTCCAAAGCAACTTAATTAGTAAAGGCATTGGCCAGGAATCGAATTCAGGTAAGCCGATTGCAAAGCACCAGAGCTACCAGTTACAATCCCATCACCCATGCCACACTACCCACCATCACCCATGCCACACTACCATCACCCATGCCACACTACACTACCATTACCCATGCCACACTACCATCACCCATGCCACACTACACTACCATCACCCATGCCACACTACACTACCATCACCCATGCCACACTACACTACCATTACCCATGCCACACTACACGCTACACTACCATCACCCATGCCACACTACACTACCATCACCCATGCCACACTACACTACCATTACCCATGCCACACTACACGCTACACTACCATCACCCATGCCACACTACACGCTACACTACCATTACCCATGCCACACTACCATCACCGTGTATTGAGTATGAGAGTATGCAAATGATATATATATGAAATAACTGTAAAGTATACTTATTTAAAACCATAAACTAATGTGGCAGTGGGCTGTGACCATCCATGCACACCACATGTGCACTGCGCAGACATGCCCTTCCGGATTCTTCCATCTCACATTTCCATGTGGAACGTGACTGCCGGAGCTGTGTGTCTGAGAGTGGAGCATAAATCCGGATGGATGGTTCAGCATTCCCACCTATCAAGCGTGGAAAATCCCATTTGTGGGCAGGAGCCGCGAGGCAACCTCACCTGTCAAGCAATTTTAACTTGCAGACTGATGAAGCCGGCACTCCTGCACTCCGGCACAAGCATTATCTTTATATGATTTCCTGGCAATCAGGTTGCTCTACAGAGATGGCTAAATGTGCTTATTTGTCAAATCTCCCTGGACCACCTGGCTGTGGCGTCGGCGGCTAGCTGGGTAGAGGGCCACTTCCCTGGAGCACCAGGCTGCGGTGTCAGCGGCTAGCTGGGTAGAGGCTAGCTGGGTAGAGGGCCACTTCCCTGGGGGATCCGCATGCCCCGAGTACAGTACAGTGGAATAAATGGAGCAGATTTTGGAAAAAATAGATCAGGGTCGAGGTCGAGCTTAATCACGACTTACTGTGCACACAGGGCAAGAGGATGCCCAGTGCCCTCCAGGGTGATGATGTGCCACACATGTGCACGCGCACACACACAAACACACACACACACAGACGCGCACACACACACACACACACACAGACGCGCGCGCACACACACACACAAAAGTGTGAGAGTGTCATCTCATGTGGGCCTGGCACCCCCCCATCCCTTCAACAAACACATACACACACACACACACACACACACCCTGCTGGGCAGTTGACAGCCAGAGGGCCACGTGCAGGGAAACAACTGTTTAGCAGTCCACACAAACAGGATACAGGGCCAGGGAGTTAGTTAGTGTCCATTTGACCTTTCTCACTCCTCCCCTGACATTTAAAATCTGACCACTTTCCCACCTTCGGCCACAAGCTAGCCACACTGGGTGTTAAATAACATGAGAGGAGAGGAGAAGGGAGGGAGAGAGGGATGGAGGGAGAGAGGGGGAGATGGATGGAGGGAGGGAGAGAGGGATGGAGGGAGAGAGGGATGGAGAGAGAGAGGTAGAGGGAGAGAGGGAGGGATTGAGTGGACACAGAGGATGGGGTGGGGAAGCAAAATAGCCAATGGCATGAAAATGGGACCCTCCACCCTCAAAACATCGGGACACCAGGTGGTGGATATGGATACAACTGAGATGGACACACACACACACACACATTCATACACACACACACACACACACACAGTCATGGTATAAATTCGGGATTCTCCCCTAAAACCTCATCCCCTGTAAGAGAAGGAGTAAAGAATGGAGAGGGGCAGTGAGCTATACGCCAGCGTAGTGTGGCATGGGCACGGATCAGATGGCTGCGGCTCTTTATCCTGGCATATTGTAAATGCCACGCTGCCGTCAGCGGCCCGGCGGGCACCTGTTGCCCAAACACAATCCCGGAGAGGAGGGGAGAGAGTAATGAGATTTGCTCCATTTGTTTAGGGTGCCATTATGCCGGCACAGAGTTAATATTTGAGCCGTGCTCGCTCAGTTCAGAACACATCTTTTAAATCCGTTTCAACGGCCTGTTAGACAGACCCTCCTTCACGCACCTGACAAATGTCAACACTCATCAGCGGCTGGCTGGGGTTAAGACAAATCATTTGCACAGGAATGCATAATACAACAGCTCCAAAATACCACACAAATATTACAATGGGAATTGTAATTGCTGAATGTCAAATAGAGCAATTAATGAAGCTGAATTGCCATTCAAACAGATTAAATAGGGTGAGAAGTGGGCAGTTGGCAACTGGGGCATGTTTGGTGCTCTCTAGGTCCTGGCATTTTGATAAAGAGCTCGGAGGACAATTTAAGTTAGTATTTGAAACATGAGAACATGAACCTGTTCCGTCTGACTGTGAAACGTTCCTAACATTGCTCTCTGCATGTCACACTTAGTCTCAAATGACTTCCTGACATGGCAGGGCAATCTTGTAGCAACTCAAAAAATTATTTCAAAAGATGTCTGCCTACTGTCAGTTGTTCAATGGAAGCCTTTTCATACTTACTCTATCTGCACTGAGTGAGAAGAATCATGAGTGGGAAAAAGTTGGAAATCAAACAGCGTTGGCTACTCATCTCACATAATTTGCCCTAACGGTTTGTGGGGAAGCCAAATTTAAATCAACCAAAGTAACAACAGGAACAGAGAGGCCTTAAAACCACAGATCAGGCACTTGTGAAGAATGAATAGGATCAAAGGCAGTCTTCCAGCAAATTCCAGACATACAGACACTAGCAGCTGACCTGAGCCAGCGTGTTAAAAAAAGAGACTTGTTATCTCTGCATCACCACAAAAAAAAGAATTAATTCTGACTTTGAGATACTGCACTGCACGAGGCAATCACAGATGATAAGTCCACTTGGGTCACAAAAGAACACAGCACTGAAGAATGTGAGGAGAAAAAACATGCGTAGCCTGCACTGGGTCTGCCAAAGAGCCTTCTGATGTACGGCACACACTTCCTTGGAGGCTCTGACTGGGGCCTGTGGACTTGCTGTGCCACGTTGCATTAGGGGAATTGTTAGTTTTGGGACTGGATGTCTCCACGCTTGTACATACTGTAGGAGAAGCTGTCCTGAGGTGTGACCGAAGGCCGGTGGGATCAAAGGTTCGTATGGAGGAATCGGCGGCTTTGAAGCAGCGCGGGGCTGCACGTGCTACACGACACGAGACCAGCGAGCTTCGGCTCCGAGCGCTCAGCTGAAACAAATCAAGCTGTGAAGTGCAAGGAAAGTTCCTCTTTCTCTTCTTCTTCTTCTTCTTCTTCTTCTTCTTCTTCTGGGAGATAACACCTCATCTGCTTTGACTGCGAGCTGAAAGACTTGAGAGATATCACCAGCTCTCTCATCTCTTGTAATCAATTCGCAACCCATCTCTCTGAAACACAGACAATGCTGACACATGACACTGCATGTCTCAACTAACGCTGCATGTTTAAAAGCTACTTCCATTTCCGCGTCATATTATGCCACTCTTTTTGACTCAGCATATGTCACAAATAAGACAACGTGACAAATGCGAAAGCTCTTTCCAGCAATGAAAACAAGATCGTTATGATCGTTTTTAGTATTATGCAATAGAGTCTCACACATGCTGTGCTTCACTCAGATGCAGCCTTGATCGCATAACAATTTTGACAAAATGTGTGTTTTGGATGTAGCCTCACAGACATGTGTCTCAGCCAGCCGTGGCCTACTCGTTAGCGGACTTGGTTCGGACTTGTAACCGGCGGGTTGCCAGTTCGAACCCCGACCAGTAGGAATGGCTGAAGTGCCCTTGAGCAAGGCACCTAACCCCTCACTGCTCCCCGAGCGCCGCTGTTACAGCTCACTGCATCGGGATTAGTGTGTGCTTCACCTCACTGTGTTCACTGTGTGCTGAGTGTATATACTCTTTTTCAAAGAGGTCTCTGCATTTATCCCAATACATGAATTAGTGAAACACACTCAGCACACAGTAAGGTGAAGCACACACTAATCCCGACGCAGTGAGCTGCCTGCAACAACAGCAGCGCTCGGGGAGCAGTGAGGGGTCAGGTGCCTTGCTCAAGGGCACTTCAGCCGTGCCTACTGGTCGGGGTTCGAACCGGCAACCCTCCGGTTACAAGTCCAAATCGCTAACCAGTAGGCCACGGCTGCCCTTGTGTGTTTCACTAATTCACGGATTGGGATAAATGCAGAGACCAAATTTCCCTCACGGGATCAAAAGAGTATATATACTTATACACTATATACATAAACCATCACAAATGATTTATTTGGAAGACTCACTTCAGGAGGACTGTTAATGGTGTCTTCTATGTGTTTGCTACCCTTTATAGGACTCTTTCATATGTACTGTATATGACAGTGAGGACAATGGGCATGAAAAATAGTGCAACAGATTCACAACTCCTACAGCTGGCACTCCAGTCAGAATGCCCCCAGAGAGGCAGGCGAAGTCTACAGAACACGCTTCCACAACGTTTTTTTCTAAGCGACACATAAGACACTGTGTTATGACAACTTTTTGGAGTTTAGCGCATACTGCGTATAGAACTAGATTCATTTCATCAGTACTTAATAGGTGTCTCCACACAGTCAAGCCTGGCAGATAAGCCTATTTATGAAACAGTGGGTGTGAAACACAGACATATTCTCACAGAACGAGTCGAAATGAAATACCAAGCTGTGATGACACTGTTTCTCACTCCAGTGTGTGAGGAGGAACAATGCTAAAGGAAAAGTAACATGGTAAATGAAGACGCCAACTTTTGAGGAAATTAGCTTTTTTGCAGTTTACTGGGGAAGAGAACATAAGGGGAATAGAAGGGTATGTATTCTATACATAAGGGGAATAGAAGGGTATGTATCCTCTTATCCTTATGTATTTGCCACATGGCAAATAAGATAATTTCCGCAAAAGTTGTCGTGTTCCTTTAACTG
>NC_063204.1:3400435-3472935 GCF_017589495.1 Alosa alosa
CCTCTCCTCTCCTTTCTTCTCCTCCTGTCTTTTGTTTGGTCTTCTCTTTATGTTCCTTTCTCTCCCTCCCTCTCTCTCTCTCTCTCTCTCTCTGTCTCTCCTCTCTCTCTCTGTTCCTTTTCAAAAGACCATGACTCTCAGGCTGTCGGAGCGCATGTGTCCTGTCATCCCACCGGCTACTGGTTCACTTTCAATCAAGCAGCTTTTTCCCCCCTTTTTTTCCAAAAACAGGTGCTGACAGTGCAAAACTTTTTAAGGCAGAGAAAGAGAGAGAGGCTTAAAGGTTAGTTGTTCGGTGTGCACCCACACTCCAGGCGTTCCTCTATGTTCTCTGACACCATAGAGTGAAGCTAGCGCATGGCTTGTGTCCCTTTCTTCTGCCAGCGTACTGAATATAATAGGCGACACGGCTGATAATAGCCCTCCACTTTAAAAAGAAGAATGATTTTGGGTTTCAGAGAGACGTTGCCTCATATGGTGTTCATGAATGGAGACTGCTGGCTATCTCGGTGGACAGTTATTGTTTAGATTGTGTTGCTGCTCAGGCTGTAAAGAGAAGAGACGTATTCATTCTGTGTTTCTTCCCTCTCTCATGCAACCTTGAATTCTGATCCACTTAAAGTGGACACGACTTAGGTTTAAGGAATACAAGTTGTATAATAATAATAATAAAAACATTTCTTTTTTTTTTTACTTCTCCATGCCCTCGTTCGGGGTTACTACCTCAGCAGATTTGGTTCTGTTTGGTTACGAGGCTGAGCTAGTTTATGGCACATAAAATAGACCATTATGTCTCTGACAGACATTTCGTCCTTCACTCATGCTTTCCAAAAAGCCCATTGGGGAAGATTACTCTCTTGTCCCGTAAAACCTCCTTAATGCATTTCAACAAAACTCTCCTTTGTGTTTTTTATGATAGATTTACATTTGTTATGTTATATTCAAACTGAGTGCTCTGCCTCATGTTGCTTCAAGATTCACCATGATGGTTTTAGACTATCCCCCACCATGATGATCCCCCACCATGATGGTTTTAGACTATCCCCCACCATGATGGTTTTAGACTATCCCCCACCATGATTGTTTAGACTATCCCCCACCATGATGGTTTTAGACTATCCCCACCATGATGATCCCCCACCGTGATGGTTTTAGACTATCCCCCACCATGATGGTTTTAGACTATCCCCCACCATGATGTTTTAGACTATCCCCCACCATGATGATCCCCCACCATGATGGTTTTAGACTACCCCCCACCATGATGGTTTTAGACTATCCCCCACCATGATGATCCCCCACCATGATGGTTTTAGACTATCCCCCACCATGATGTTTTAGACTATCCCCCACCATGATGGTTTTAGACTACCCCCCACCATGATGTTTTAGACTATCCCCCACCATGATGGTTTTAGACTATCCCCCACCATGATGTTTTTAGACTATCCCCCACCATGATGTACAACGAGCCATAAACCATGTACAACATCATGTGTGTAGAAATGATCTCGTTCCATTGTAATCACATGATGCTATTAGTATACAGTAATATGAACCAAGCCATTACAACAAATATGTATGTTATACTGTATATTATGCAAAGGTTAAGATGGCCTTGAATAAATAGGGCTCAAGACACAAACTTGAACTGCTGAGAGTATGTTATGTCAGTATGTTATTCGGTGTCAGTATGTTATTAGGTGTCAGTATGTTATTCTGCACTTAATCACTTCTTATGTGATAATGAGGCTGAGAGTATGTTATTCTGCACTTAATCACTTCTTATGTGATAATGAGGCTGATAGTATGTTATTCTGCACTTAATACAAGGATACAAGGAAGTTTATTGTCACATGCATATAGTTACTGGAAGTAAGAAATGCAGTGAAATTAATTACGGTTAGTCGAGCTAATTACGGTTAGTCGAGCGCGAGCGCAAGCGTGAGTCGCTCCCAGAGCATGGCGATGAGGCCCAGTGGGCAGAGTGCTTTAAAGTTGTCTTTCCAGATGGTCACTTAACAGACCCATCTCTCACTGGCTCTGCTGTGCGTTACACCAAAAATAAGAAAGTCAGAGTGCTAGCTGACCTACGCCTGGGTCACTGAGGTCAAGATTCATCTTCTGAGACAGACACACACACACACACACACCATCACAGGGAGACTTCCTCAGTATTTCTCAGGGTGTTAATTCCAGAGTGTTGAAGTTGTGCTCTGGTTCTAATCTGGAAGTGCACCCCAAATTAGGAGAATCTCACATCAGGCGAAACCAGAACTAGCTCAAATTCACGTTTTTCAGTTGCAACTATGTTACGTTAAGTTCACCGTTCACAGAAAAATGTGCTTGTTTAATGAACACGCTCTTTTTAACATGTTCATGCACAACACTGCACTCTTTTTCTCTCTCACTCTCTTTCGCTCTCTCTCTCTCTCACACACACACACACATAAAATACGCAACATTATGAACTACAACAGAGGTTGGTAAACACGCTCTCATACCTATCACACTCTGAAGCCGTCAGCTTCACATCTGCATACAGTACATTTATCTTTTCATTATCTCTTTAAATCTACTAATGCGCGTTAATCCTTTTGCTTTGCACAGATGATCCAGTGTAAAGTTCTGAGGAATTTAAAGGCCCAGTTGTTTCTGTTATGAATTCAGCCCTGCATTGCGATTCAGTGACCGTCTTCCCAGGTATGAAACCCTAAACTTTTAATCTTTGGGACAAGTGCGGGCACTCCGTGTGGGATTTAGCACCGGCGTCCAGCTTGCTACCCAACAGCGTGATTCCCCATCATTCTGCACGACTCCTTTCTAATCTATTTACATATTAACGGCCACTGTCGCAGATTAATGCCGCCCTGGCAGAGAAGAATCAACACTGTGCTCCCTCACAGACCTGTCCCTCTCTCCTCGTACATAACGCAGGGACAGCATGTTTGCTTTTTACAGGCCAGGTGTGGAGCCTTTGCTTATTGAAGTAGACACAGACAGAGACTTTGGCCTAATCATAATCCCCCCACAGAGCCAGCGCTAAGAGGGGGCAAAAGGAGGCGGTGCCCCTTCAAATCAAATCAGTCTCCCCTAGTGTGTCCACCACATAGGCTATTACGTTTCTATGTTGTTGCTATTCCATGTAGATATGGTCTTCTTTCCTTAGTTAGGCTCACACCGCCTCTCCTTGTCCTGGTCTCACTCTCTCTCTCACACACACAACGGAGACTCCATAGCCTACTTGAATCAGAACAATCCAAGATTGTTGCAGCACAGAATGATAGCTTGATGTTCACAAAAGGTTAGCATTATAAACGTGTGAATGGATGTGAATCTGAGGAAGACCAGTAGGTCGAAACGTCATGTAAGACAAAAGGAGTGTGTAGACTTCTCTTAAACATTTAGCATTATCAACACCACAGCGCAAATTAGGTTCAATACTGTAGGCTACTCATGCATGCAAATGAACTAGTTTGTTCTTATCACAACAAAGCAAATCGGGGAGATAAAATGTGTTAGACTGCAAAGTTAGCAGCAGTTAGCAACATGCATGGAGCCTTAGGTAGTAAGGTAGGCCTAATGTTAGAACACAGAACACAGCTGGGTCTCTACACTCCACGGACACTACTTGCGGTCGGGGGGTTTACCACACACACATCCCTATCTTAAGCCACCTTCCCCTTCCCAGATAAAGCTGAGCCATCAAGCTGAACCCAACAGAAGGACAGACTGACTCCCAAACGCAGCGTGTGATGTGCTGGTGTAGGTGATGGTGCTGGGGTAGGTGATGGTGTAGGTGATGGTGATGGTGTAGGTGATGGTGCTGGTGATGGTGTAGATGATGGTGCTGGTGTAGGTGATGGTGTAGGTGCTGGTGTAGGTGATGGTGTAGGTGATGGTGTAGGTGATGGTGCTGGTGATGGTGATTGGTGTAGGTGATGGTGTAGGTGATGGTGTAGGTGATGGTGATTGTGTGATGGTGATGGTGTAGGTGATGGTGATGGTGATGGTGTAGGTGATGGTGCTGGTGATGGTGTAGATGATGGTGATGGTGATGGTGATGGTGATGGTGATGGTGATGGTGATGGTGATGATGGTGTGGGATGATGGTGATGGTGATGGTGATGGTGATGGTGATGGGGATGGTGATGGTGATGGTGATGGTGATGGTGATGATGATGGTGTAGGTGATGGTGATGGTGATGGTGTAGGTGATGGTGTAGGTGATGGTGCTGGTGTAGGTGATGGTGTAGGTGATGGTGATGGTGCTGGTGGTGATGGTGATGGTGTAGGTGATGGTGTAGGTGATGGTGATGGTGATGGTGATGGTGTAGGTGATGGTGCTGGTGATGGTGTAGATGATGGTGTAGGTGATGGTGATGGTGATTGTGATGGATGGGGATGGTGATGGGTGATGATGGTGATGGGGATGGTGATGGTGATGGTGATGGTGATGGGGATGGTGATGACGATGGTGGTGATGGTGATGGTGATGGTGATGGGGATGGTGATGGGGATGGTGATGGTGATGGTGATGGTGATGGTGATGGTGATGGTGATGGTGGATGGTGATGGTGATGGTGATGGGGATGGTGATGGTGATGGTGATGGGGATGGTGACGATGGTGATGGGGATGGTGATGACGATGGTGATGGGGATGGGGATGGTGATGGTGATGGGGATGGGGATGGTGATGGGTGATGGTGATGGGGATGGTGATGGGGATGGTGATGGTGATGGGATGGTGATGGGGATGGTGATGGTGATGGTGATGGGGATGGGATGGTGTGATGGTGATGACGGATGGTGATGGGGATGGTGATGGGGATGGGATGGTGATGGGATGGTGATGGGGATGGGGATGGTGATGGGGATGGGATGGTGATGGTGATGATGGTGATGGTGATGATGACGATGGCGATGGTGATGGTGATGGCAGGGGGTGATGGGGATGGTGATGGTGATGGGGATGGTGATGGTGATGGTGATGACGATGGGGATGGTGAGTGGTGGTGTAGGTGATGGTGCTGGTGTAGGTGCTGGTGTAGGTGATGGTGTAGGTGGTGCTGGTGTAGGTGCTGGTGTAGGTGATGGTGTAGGTGATGGTGATGGTGCTGGTGTAGGTGATGATGTAGGTGATGGTGTAGGTGCTGGTGTAGGTGATGGTGCTGGTGATGGTGTAGGTGCTGGTGCTGGTGTTGGTGATGGTGTAGGTGATGGTGTAGGTGCTGGTGTAGGTGATGGTGATGGTGTAGGTGATGATGTAGGTGATGGTGTAGGTGATGGTGTAGGTGCTGGTGGTGTAGGTGATGGTGTAGGTGATGGTGTAGGTGATGATGTAGGTGATGGTGTAGGTGATGGTGTAGGTGATGGTGATGGTGCTGGTGTAGGTGTAATCTCAGCCTCCACTTCGCAGGAACGCTATAAGCGTGCGGACCCCTAAAGCACGCGAGGTCGTGTAATCACCATCAAGGGAACGCCTCCGGGGATTGGCCGACATCACGCACACAGACACGGGGGATTTGCATTGTTATCTTGCACTTGTGTCTCAGGACGGTGCCATGTGGAGATTTACTCTTCGGGGTTTCATTTGGTATGGGGCGCAAAAAACGTAATGAAAGTGTCAAACGGTATCTAATGTTGGTGGCGGTGGCTGTGAAGATGCTGTGCTAATGAAATGAGGCAGCGCTGAACTGGGGGCAAATGGGTGCGCTGCTGTTTTCCTCCCTCTTGCAGCAAGAGCTGGTGAGACAGGTTCCCATGGGAACCTCTAACAGGGCATGACAAGGGGAGATTATTTTCACGCTCCCCTCTATACAAAATGGCCTTCATGGCATCCATGTGTTCTTGAAGCTGCAAAAAGCAAAATAAGTCTGCATTATGCGACATCCATTTGTTGACTTAGCTAAGCTTGTTGGCATAGGTCACCCAGACAAGGTCACCAGGATTTATTGCCCCCCCTTACAAGCTAATGGGCTTCAGGGCTGACATCGGCCCCCGTGCTGTGACAGAGAGGGCAAGAAACTGCTTGTGTCATTGTAAACTTGCCACATCAAATGCCAACAAAATGCCAGTGGCCGGTGGGGGCTGGCTGACTTGGCGTGAAACAGCAAACAGCAGAGAATTTATGTCTGGCCTCCTCTGTGTGCGCCAAGTCAGCCTGTGGATGGCCGGTTTCACAAGCAGTCTTCTTTGTCATCGGCTGCTTTTGTCTTTCTCTGTTGGAGGTGACAGTGGCATATTGCGGGCTTTGCAAGCGTGTCACGCTTTGCCAACCGTCTCATTTCCATCCTGTATTCACACCTTAACACAAGAAACAAGTGATGACATATTCACTGCTAAATGGCAGGAATTAGGATTAACATTTGTTGTTTTGTTTACATTGTGTGAGGATGAGAAGCATGATTGGCCTTCAAACTAAACAAGAAAGAAAGACATTTGGAGCTCTAATACAGAAGGCACTAGGTCTGTGAATGACCAAAGCTGTCATGCATGAACCAGTCTAAAGCTGTTGTGTGTGTGTGTGGGAGCATTGAGTTGTTTGCACTTAAGATCTTACCATGGCGTTAAATTAGCAACTTAACTCATTGAATGCCAAGCTGTTTTCGGAAGCTTTGTCCTAGAGTGCCAGCAATCTAGACCATTGTTGATGATTTTTGTACAGCCACAGCATATTCTGTGTTATAGCTATGAACACATACAACGGCTCGTTTGAAAGGTGAGACTTTAAGCTCTCGGTGGATGCAAACCGTGTATTTCTACAGGCCTCTGTTCCTGAGAAATCCCAAGCTAAACAGTGGCTAGTTTTCATCAAAATCCTGTTTTTCTAGAAATGGAGATGTTAAGTCTTTTTATGAGTCCTATCACCCGACATATTAGAAGCTTTCTGGCAAGGCGTGCCCTCTTGCAAAACACGACTTCGGCCTACCACCACTTTGTTAAGGCCCGGCTCGTGGTGGATATGGAACTCCCTCCTCAGCCGCGATGTTCAGTCACTCCTTGTAATGTTTTTGACCTGTTGTGGTCAGAGTCATCTTGTCTTAGTAGAAAGGTGGACTCATCCAGCGTTGTCTGGTAGCACCTGCTGCAATATCTTTTTCTTCAACTTTTTCATTTCTCCCTTCAGCACCTGAGAAGTGTTGCCTGCAAAGTTTCTGGGAAGAGATCTAACGAGACCTGCCACCTAGTGATAAACCCACGAAAATAAATGACCTAATTTTGACCTGGCGTGCATATCACTGATAGGCTAATCAGTGACTGATTGAAACAAAGCGGCAACCATCAAAACTTGAGTTAAAGATCAAAGCGTCCAGATAAAATGTCCAGATCTTGCGTTTTTCATGTGAGTTTTCGATCGTCATATATTTCATTTCCATTTCACTTAAGATCTTACCACGGCGTTAAATTAGCAACTTGATTTTGCTTAATTATTAAATCATCTTTAGCACTTAAGATCTTACCATGGCGTTAAATTAGCAACTTGATTTTGCTTAATTATTAAATCATCTTTAGATAGACCTAAGACTTTGTACTTTATCCCTCATTCCAATTAGAGCCCATGGTGTTAATGTGACCTGATTTTCTAACTGATACTCCGCTTGAGTATATTTAATGTTTTCAGGGGTAGATTCCCTTGAGTCGGCTCAGCTGGAGCATATTTAATGTGTTCAGGGGTAGATGATACTCAGCTGGAGTATATTTAATGTGTTCAGGGGCAGACAATACTCAGTTGGAGTATATTTAATGTGTTCAGGGGTAGATGATACTCAGCTGGAGTATATTTAATGTGTTCAGGGGCAGACGATACTCCGCTTGAGTATATTTAATGTGTTCAGGGGCAGACGATACTCAGCTGGAGTATATTTACTGTGTTCAGATTCCCTTGAGTTGGCTCTGGTCCTCTGCCAACATTCTGAGTGGCTCGAGACACTAGCACTACTGCATTGACCAGAAGGCCCCCAGAAGCTCTCGCTCATCAAGCCATTTCCCTCTCCGACCCCTCGATCTGTGGGTAGCGGTTCCGTCTTGAGTGTTAACTGTTGTCGCGGCTTCATGGGTCATCTGCCGCCGCTGAGAGCCTCTCATCACCCTCCCGCATCCCAACACAGGTGAGCCGTTCTGCCTCTCTGCCTGAGTGAACAAAAACAAAGCAAAAACTACATCCACAGGCGCCTTCAGTAAAGCTGTCAGCCTGCCACCCGCGGGGTCAGCCATAAGTAACTTAGCGTGCATCGAGAAACTGCTGAAGTCAGCCCTTCCAGTGTCAGTGAAAGCATTGTCCTCCTACGGGAGCTGTGTTTGAATAAAGACGTCCGAGATTATTCAATGCTGGTCTATTCAGGCTGCAGTTGTACCCATTGTGTTGGGACAGGATCTGCAGTCAGGCCACAGAGGGGCCCATGGTGGAGGGGAGGGGTGGAGGTTCCTGACCTGTGGTCACCTTTCCACCTCCACCCCCCTGTTACTCCACCTGGTCTGACGTCATATAACCGGCATTGACTGGTAGGTAAAATCTCTACTGACCCCATATACCATGCCCCGCTGTGCCGACCTGCCTGCCTACTAGGATCGTACTGTAAGCAATCGGGTACACAGTTAGAGATCCCAATCTGTGATCTTTTCCATTGGGGCTGGCAGATCACTGGTCCAGCGCAGTAGCCAGAGGTGGGGGGAACGGCCTGTCCATCTCTCCACGGTGCAACTTCATCTCACCGCTGTGTGTCCAGCTGCTGAAGCCACACAGTCAATTACAGGTCCATCAGAGAGAGAGAAAGAGAGAGAGAGGAGAGAGGGAGAGAGAGAGGATGGGGGAAGAGACAGAGAGAGAAGAGAGGAGAGAGGTGCTTGAGTCAGTCCCCCAGACAGCTTTCACTGTCAAACAGGGGCCCTACACCTGCAGGAGAGGTGGACGACAAGAGGGCAGAGCCAGATATGTGTGTGTGTGTGTGTGTGTGTGTGTGTGTGTGTGTGTGTGTGTGTGTGTGTGTGTGTGTGTGTGTGTGTGTGTGTGTGTGTGTGTGTGTTGAGTGTTTGTGTGTGTGTGTGTGTGTGTGTGTGTGTGTGTATGTGTGTGTGTGTGTGTGTGTGTATTTGAAGTGTTGTGTGTGTGTGTGTGTGTTAAAGGACAAAAAGCAGAAGGAGAAATATGTGTGTGGACAAAATTAGGTATATGTTAGGGGAAAAGAACTAGATAGAGATGTGTGTGTGTGTGTGTGTGTGTGTGTCTGTGTCCGAGTTGACCACAAGCTGGGGACACAGCTGGCGTCCTTTAATCAAGTTTTGTGGCCCAATCTCTTTCACTCTCAAACACTCCGGCTGCTCTCTCCATTCATCTCCTTCACTCTGCCCTCCCCCTACTGCGCTCACACCAGCTCCTCCTCCTCCTCTCCTCCTCCTCCCCCTACTGCGCTCCCACCAGCTCCTCCTCCTCCTCTCCTCTCCTCCTCCTCCCTACTCTACTGCACTCCCACCAGCTCCTCCTCCTCTCCTCCTCCTCCTCTTCTGCTCCCACCAGCTCCTCCTCCTCTCCTCTTCTGTCTCCTGGCTCTCCTCCTCTCCTCCTCCTCCTCCTCCTCTACTGCGCTCCCACCAGCTCCTCCTCCTCCTCTCTCCTCCTCCTCCCCTCCTACTACTGCTCCCACCAGCTCCTCCTCCTCCTCCTCCTCTACTGTGCTCCCACCAGCTCCTCCTCCTCCTCCTCTCCTCCTCCTCTACTGCGCTCCCACCAGCTCCTCCTCCTCCTCTCTCCTCCTCTACTGCGCTCCCTCGCTCCTCCTCCTCTCCTCCTCCTCTACTGCGCTCCCACCAGCTCCTCCTCCTCCTCCTCCTCCTCCTCTACTGCGCTCCCACCAGCTCCTCCTCTCTCCTCCTCCTCTACTGCGCTCCCACCAGCTCCTCCTCCTCTCCTCCTCTCCTCTCTACTGCGCTCCCACCAGCTCCTCCTCTCCTCCTCTCCTCTTTTACTGCGCTCCCACCAGCTCCTCCTCCTCCTCTCCTCCTCCTCTACTGCGCTCCCACCAGCTCCTCCTCCTCCTCTCCTCCTCCTCTACTGCGCTCCCACCAGCTCCTCCTCCCCTCCTCCTCCTCCTCCTCTACTGCGCTCCCACCAGCTCCTCCTCCTCCTCTCCCCTCCTCCTCCCCCCCCTGCGCTCCCACCAGCTCCTCCTCCTCCTCCTCCCCCTACTGCGCTCCCACCAGCTCCTCCTCCTCCTCCTCCTCCTCCTCCTCTCCTCCTCCTACTGCGCTCCCACCAGCTCCTCCTCCTCTCCTCTTTTACTGCGCTCCCACCCAGCTCCTCCTCCTCTACTGTGCTCCCACCAGCTCCTCCTCCTCTATTGCGCTCCCACCAGCTCCTCCTCCTCTCCTCCTCCTCCTCCTCTACTGCGCTCCCACCAGCTCCTCCTCCTCTCCTCCTCCTCCTCCTCTACTGCGCTCCCACCAGCTCCTCCTCCTCTCCTCTTCTACTGCGCTCCTCCTCCTCTCCTCCTCTCCTCCTCCTCCTCTCTCCTCTCCTCTCTCCTCTCCTCTCTTCCTCTCTCCTCTCTTCCTCTCTCCTCTCTTCTCCTCTACTGCATCCCACCAACTCCAGCTCTCTTTTCTCCCTTCCCCCCTCTTCAGCTCCTCTCCTCTCCACCCTCCCCTCTCCTCTCCTCCATCTCCTCTCCACCCTCTCCTCCTCTCCTCTCCTCACCCTCTCCTCCTCCTCTCCTCTCCTCTCCACCCTCTCCTCTCCTCCTCTCCTCTCCTCTCCACCCTCTCCTCTCTTCTCCACCCTCTCCTCTCCTCTCCTCCATCTCCTCCTCTCCACCCTCTCCTCTCCTCTCCTCCACCCTCTCCTCTCCTCTCCTCTCCACCCTCTCCACCCTCTCCTCTCCTCTCCTCCATCTCCTCCTCTCCATCATCTCCTTTCCTCTCCTGTTCAAGCCTTGGGCTGGTGTCTGTCTGAATCTCAGTGAATACGCCAGACACTCCTCCTCACCCCCCAACCTCCATCCCACTCCCTTCAATCTATTCATCCCCACCTCACACATAGTACTACCACCCTCCCATACACACACACACACACACACACACACACACACACACAAACACACACACATTGCTCCCGGAGGGGGGCTTTGCATTCTATCAGACTGACTTGACTTTCAACCGTTAACAGAAATAGAAAAAAATATACACACCAGGCGCTGTTGAAAGAGCTCGGGCCAGAAAAATGGCCGCTAGAGAAGAGAAGAGCTGGCCGAGGAGATCTTCCTCACTAGCCGTAGTAGACCAGAATAGTAATGTGGAGCCCCTCCCCAGCAAATGACTGTAATATATCATCTCCCAGATGGGCACAGATACAAGCCTCATGTTCCCACTGCTGTAGGAGGAGGAGGTGGAGGAGGAGGTGGAGGTGGAGGTGGAGGAGGAGGAACAGGTGACTCACAAAGAGTTTTTATTTTTTGGAGGGGTTGGTCAGAGGGGTGGGGTGGGAAATGGCGGCTGTTGTGCCATGTGGAGAGACAATATTGCTTTCCGTCCACACACACACACACACACACACACACACACACTCATCATGGGGGCCGGGTGTGCATGTCTGCAGGAGCGTCCCACATCACTCCTGCATCCCGGGGAGTAGACAAGGAGACGGCACTTCTCATCTGCTGTGGCACACTCGGCCAATGACATCACATGACATGAGATGGCCACATATTGCGGGAGTGAATGTGTGACTGTGTGTATTTATGAGTGTGTGACTGTGTGTGTGTATGACTGTGTGTGTGGCTGTGTGTGTTTATGAGTGTGTGACTGTGTGTGTGTGGCTGTGTGTGTGTATGAGTGTGTGACTGTGTGTGTGTGGCTTGTGTGTTTATGAGTGTGTGACTGTGTGTGTGGCTGTCTGTGTGTGTGAGTGTGTGACTGTGTGTGTGTGTGAGTGTGTGACTGTGTGTCAGTGTATGAGTGTGCTAATATTTAAATATTTACATATGAGCTTTGTATGTGTGTGTGTGAGAGTGTGTGTGTGTGTGAGTCTGTGTGTGTTCACTGCATTCATGTAGTGTGTCTGAACCCAAAGTTAGAGAGAAACAGAGTGTGTGTGTGTGTGTGTGTGTGTGTGTGCGTGCGCAGTGTGTGTGTGTGTGTGTGTGTGTGTGTGTGTGTCTACAAAACATGAAAACAGCTACAGAAAGTCTTCCCCCCTGTCTGTGTGAAGTTCTTGTGTGGCCTCCCCTCTTAGATTTGATGTGATGCACAGATGGCCCATGATTAATCGAGAAAGGCTCCAAAGGTCACCCGACGACGTAGTGAGAGTTACAACGTCAAACACAGCGGAGTGGGGTGGGGGGGGTCGCAGCGCATTACCATGGAAACCTTCCCTAGCAATGCTGTAGTTGATATTTTAAAAGTCATGGACACAAAAGCTCCTCTCATTTGAAGGAGTAGAGTGGAGTGGTAGGGCGAGGAGGGCGGAGCTTCCAGAGCTAAAGGAGCAGGATTATGCATGCTTGCATCGCAGCTGCCACTGCAGCTGGGGAACAGCGACAGGGAGGAGAGGAGGAGGAGGAGGAGGAGGAGGATTGTGGTCAAGAGGCAGCAGCCAGAAGCACCTCCAGAGATCAGGGAGGCTGTGGAAATAGTTCTCTCTTTGTTGTGTGTCTGTCTGTCTGCATGTGTGTGTGTGTGTGTGTGTGTGTATATGTGTGTGTGTGTGTGTGTGTGTGTGTGTGTGTGTGTGTGTGTGTGTGTGTGTGTGTGTGTGTATGTGTGTGTGTGTGTGTGTGTGTGTGTGTGTATGAAAAGAAGAGAGAGAGCGAGGAGAGAAATGAAATAATGTGCATGATTATAAGACTTAGAATCTCTCTCTCCATGAATATATATGTGTGTGTGTATGTGTGTGTGTGTGTGTGTGGAGTGAGTGAGTGTGTGTGTGTGTATGAAAGAGAGAGAAATGAAAATGTGTGCATGAGTTACCTCAGACTTAGAGAATCTCTCTCTCTCCATGTGTATATATAATGTCTGTGTATGGTGACAATGATATTGTGTGTGTGTGTGTAGTGAGTGGTGGAGGTGTGTGTGTGTGTGTGTGTGTGTGTGTGTGTGTGTAGCTGCAAGACGCGTGTGTGTGTGTGTGTGTGTGTGTGTGTGTGTCTACAAAGAGCAGCCGAAACAGCCTGAAAGTCTCCCCCTGTCTGTGTGAAGTTCTTGTGTGGCCTCCCTCTTCGTTTGATGTGATGCACAGATAGCCCATGATTAATCGAAAAGGCTCAAAGGTCACCGACGACATCGGCGGGGATTACAACGTCAAACCGCGAAAGGTCGGTGGGGGTCACCCGCGCGCATTACCATGGAAATGACCTTCTAATGCTGCTGGGTTCGATATTTTTAAAAGAGTCGCTGGACACAAAGCTCCTCTGCGTTTGAAGAGGAGTAGAGTGGAGTGGTAGGGGCGAGGAGGGGCCGGAAGCTTCCAGAGCTAAAGGAGCAGGATTATGCATGCCCACGCCACGGCACTGCCACTGCAGCTGAGAGACAGCGACAGGGAGGAGAGGAGGAGGAGAGGAGGAGGAGGAGGAGAGGATTGTGAGTCAAGAGGCAGCAGCCAGAAGCACCTCCAGAGATCAGGGAGCTGTATGGAAATAGTTCTCTCTTTGTGTGTCTGTCTGTCTGTGTGTGTATGTGTGTGTGTGTGTGTATGTGTGTGTGTGTGTGTGTGTGTGTGTGTGTGTGTGTGTGTGTGTGTGTGTGTGTGTGTGTGTGTGTGTGTGTGTGTGTGTGTGTGTGTGTGTATGAAAGAGAGAGAGAGAGCGAGGGAGAGAAATGAAATGTGTGCATGATTATAAGACTTAGAATCTCTCTCTCTCCATGAATATATATGTGTGTGTGTATGTGTGTGTGTGTGTGAGTGAGTGAGTGTGTGTGTGTGTATGAAAGAGAGAGAGAGAGAGAGAAATGAAATGTGTGCATGATTATAAGACTTAGAATCTCTCTCTCTCCATGTATATATGTGTCTGTGTGTGGTGTGTGTGTGTGTGTGTGTGTGTGTGTGAGTGAGTGAGTGAGTGTGTGTGTGTGTGAGTGTGCCAATATACAGAGAAAAGCACACAGGGGCAGACAGAGGAATTACAAATAATTCTGCTTATTCACAGTGTAACTGTTGTCAACAGTTTATCAGCAGCAGCTGATAGAACAGGAACAGTCTCAATGCAGTTTAACATGAGAGATACACACACACACATACACACATATATACATGTGCACAGTTTAACATGAGAGGGACGCTTCTGGACAGCTGTGTAAGCAAACGGCTGCTGATGTACAGAACACAGTGTATAGTATATATTGAAAATGGATTGCAAGGGAACTTGCTGGCGGTCATCAAAACGTCACCTCTTTTGACTCCACGGCAGGGTGCAGTCCCCCACCCCTCCATCCAGGACTCCTGCTCCACGGCAGGGTGCAGTCCCCCACCCCAGTTGTCCAACTCACAGGTGAGAAATATGACTATGAAAGCTGCCGACACAGCATCAGCTCCATTCTGGGAAAACTGCGATATATAGCTCTGTCTGGCCTGGCCCTTTATGGTGTGCTGTCCAAATTGAGCTTCCAGCATGGAAAATATTCTCTCTCTCTCTCCCTTCCTCCCCCCCCCCCCCCCCCCCTCTCTCATTCTCTCTCACATCTCACACTTCTCACTACTCCTCCTTTCTCTTATTTATTTTTTTACTCTCATTCTCTTTCTATGTCTTTGTCTGTTTCTCCATCTTTTAGTGTCTTGAAATCAAATCAGCATAATATGTCACTTCTGGCTACAGGCTGGGGACACCAGCCACCAACCTGAGAAAATCACACCTAACAGACATAATGTTTTTTTATTTTTTTTTTTATCAGGATTCAGGTGTCTGCAAAACACACACCATAGGTGTAAATACAATTCAAATGGGTGGGTGGAGCTTTCCGTGATTGACATCTCACTTGGACCAAGTGAGCCATGTGAGTGTTATTGTGAGCACTGAAGTGAGGTGTCATTGTTTTAGAATTCACAAGGACAGGAATGTGTTCTCGTCGCCAGGGCGACACGAGATTGAATCGTTCTGTTCCGTCCCTCCACTTTATTTCCATATGATCAAGATAAGCAAAGCCGTGCATCTCCCAAAGCCAAAGCATTCCGGACTAGCGTTCCAATTCCACGGCCCATGCTTCCAACCCCATTCCAGTGCCATAACACTTCTGCTTCTTTCCACTGGGGCTGATTGGGAGGCATTTGATGCACTTAGAGATGAAAGTCTCCCCCACCAGAGCGTTGGAAACTTGGTCAGTCATACGGACTTCTCCTTTATTTTATTTCAGCACACCATGGGCTTAAATTCAATCCCCTTCTGACAGCGTAATGGTGCCAGCTCCATTGAAGTCACCTAATTAGATAGCACAACTGAGAGCATTGATTGTGAAAAAAAGGCATTAGGTGGTAATTCCAGGTATGGACTTTTTAAACCTGTATTTAAGTGGAAAGGGTAATGGTTGAAATGACCAGAAAATGACTTCTTGCTTTCAGGACTTCAAAGCTTTCTTTGCCTTAGCAGTCAAAGCCCCCAAGCTCACACATGCACTGATGACTTTCTTTCTTTCTATCTTTCATTCTGTCTTTGTTTCTTTCTGTCTTTCTTTCTCCTCTGATTTCCCTAATCACTTGCTTTCTTTCTCCAAGCGTGCACTTTCCCAAACCTGCACATCACCCCTGCTATGAATCATCCTGTAGTGGGCCCACGGGCAGTGCAGGTGACTGACAAACGGACAGAGCTGACATCTGGCTCGGGCTCAGAGCTCCTGAGTCTGACGGGGAGATGGAGACACCATCTCATCTCACTCTATGGAGAGTGACAGGCCAGAGTACGTGTTACGGTGATCCTTTGATAGTGACAACTGATGATCGCTCTCTCCTGGCACAGAGCCGAGTCTCCTGCTGCATCTCAGCACTCGCGCTCGGGTTCCCTTCGCATCTCAGCACTCGTGCTCGGGTTCCCTTCGCATCTCAGCACTCGTGCTCGGGTTCCCTTCGCTGCATCTCAGCACTCGTGCTCGGGTTCCCTTCGCTCTAACAGCAGTCACCGTGCAACAGGAGGGAACGTTCAATCATTTGGTCAACTCCCCGAAGACACACTTGAGATGCAATAAAGTGATTCAAAAATGTTTTCAAGCAGCTTTAAGGAGAACTGAAAGAATTCCAGCTTTAAGGAGAACTGAAAGAATTCCAGCTTTAAGGAGAACTGAAAGAATTCCAGCTTTAAGGAGAACTGAAAGAATTCCAGGTCTCTGCAAAAATACCAACCGCAGCACAGAAACCCAGTTGGAAATGATAGAAGCTGAATGCAGCAATATATCTTTTCTTCCATGGGTTTGAGATGGTGCTGACCACGCATACTACATACTACATATTGACCACACAGCTACATATTGTGTTGAGTGAGCTGTGGTCCAAGCTGCTGTGCTGTCCGTACCCCATTTGGGTCCAAATGCCCACAGGGGACCCACAATCAAGTCCAACCCGTGTGGTCACTTCCTGATCGCATACCCCCACACCCCCCACCCCCACCCCCTCGGTCATTTCCTGATCGCATCCCATCTCTCTGTCTCTCTCCCCCTGGCTTGCTGTCATTCTTCACTGTCCTAGCTGAAAAAGACTCCCCACACACACATATACAGTACATATCTGCCTGGTAGGCAAAACAGAATGACATGTTTGTTTATATTTTACCCACGACCATATAGGCTACATTTGGAATAAAATAATCTCAAATAATGTTAAATTGTGGAATAGCATTGCTTTCGCTTCCTCAGTACCCCTCCTGGGGGCATATCAGAGCACGTCAGACAGACTCCTTCCTGGACAGGGCTGCACCTGACCGCTCCTGGAGCCTTTGCTCTGAGCTCTGTTGCTTATCATATCCTGGCAGTCCACCACGAGACCTGCCTGATTCCTTTCCATCGCCTGATGCACAATGCTGGGAAGTCCAGTGACAAGACAGCGTTAGACCAATCAATAGGAATATAGCTATCTTTAGCCATATTTTCTCAGCTCGCTCTCACAGATAAGATATTTTCCCCCCCAATACAATTCCACAATTCACCGCACATCCAATTTCCTCCTAAATTGTTGGTATGGGGGACGGGGGCGATTCTGGTCATTCCGAATGATGCAATCCCTCTGCAAACTGCTCACTCCGAGCCCACAGGACCTGGGCCGCGGCTGGACCAACTACAAAGACGACAGAAGGTCCCTGTCCGTCTGTGAAGAATGCACTGGCATGTGGTAACGCAGTGCAATAACTCTAATTATACGTCTGTTTAATATTCATCCATAGCCCACAGTACAGTGGAGGCTTCGCAGAGACACGTAGTGTAGTGTGTGTCCTCGCTATGCTTGCATGCTCCTAACTATGCACACACACACACACACACACACACACACACACACATTGAGGCTTCGCAGAGACACATAGTGCAGTGTGTGTCTTAACTATGCTTGATCAAAGCCAAGGATTTCCTTGAACTACAACAAAATACATTTGTATCTTAAATACATTTAGCACACATAGATACACATAGATACACACACAGATACACACACACACAAACACACACACACACACACACACACAGACACACACACACACACACACACACACACACACACACACACACACGCGTTGAGGTAAAATAATGACATTATTAAACCAAGAACCAGAGAGACAGAAGCGTTGAGATAGTTGCAAATAGTCAACCATCCTGAGACAGACCACAACAGTATTTGTAGAGACGGGTGGGCACATCCAAAACAGGTGCCAGACAGGTGCAAGAACTCTTATTTGCCTGATGAAGATCTGTTGAGATGGAAACGTTGCCTTTTAAGAATAAATAAAGTATCTCTTGTAGCCCATACAGTGTGCAGACCATCTCCTTCTCTCACAGACCACAACAGACCAGCAGGCCATCCAGACAGCACCTGAGAAAGACAGAGGCAGACAGCCCAGACAGGAAGAGACCCAGCCAAGGCAGGAAGAGACAGAGACAAAGAGCTGGTGCTCCACGCCAGAGGCCTCCTCCGCCCTGCGTCCAACCCTCCTCCTGGTGACGGACTGGCCGTGGCACAAACTGTGATGCCAGCAGGGTGACCTGGCCCCTCGGCCTCCTGCCAAGAGCTCTTCTGCTTCCTGTCGGGCGGCACACACTGCCCCTGCCCTCGCCTCAGAGTCCTCGGCCGCCAAGGCTACTGCTGCCGCCTTTTGTGATGCCCGCTGAAAGGCAGAGTGGCAGCAGTACCAGCAGCAGTGAGAGCAGCAGGCTTTAGCCAGGCCACCCTGCAGCCGCACTGCCACACAGGTGCCAAACTCACACATACACACACACACATTCTTGACAGTCCACCGTCTATGCTTGCCAGTTTAAACTCTCAGGGAAGACACACACACACACACACGCACACCTACTGAGCCAATTTGGAGAAGCCAGACAATGGTATAGTCTATTGGAAGGCCAGAGACTTTTCTGGGATTGTTTGATATGTTGGTTAATGCTAGTAATCTCATATTTAATATTGGGCTAATTCAGCCAACTAGGAAAGCACTGTTCACTTAAAACATGTTTAGATGATTTATAATATAACTTGTGGCATAGGCTTATAGGTTTTGAGAGAAATGTAGTCTATAATAAGCAAAATAAGTACAGTAAATATGTTTAGCTAGCATCAGTAAAATCCATTTCTGCTCCTTCATATCTTAGAAAGTTTGAAAAGTGCTCATTTAAGTTTTAAAGGCTATTTTAATCCCTCAAGTAGCCCATTCCTTCTGTACTTTCACGTCTAGGTCTTACAGTTTGTGATTGCATCAATTTAAAATAATTTTATGTCAAGCAAGATTGCCTCAGGAAGTTGAAATTGCTGCCCACACTATGATGGCCAGATTTGATCAATTTAGTTGCTGAACTTACATATCCAATTGTTCTCTTCATACACATCTTACATCTGACTTCTTTCATCAACGTACAGTAGGTACACCCATAGCTCCATTACATAGTCTGCGTTCTATTTGTTTGCCTTCATTCTGGAAAGGAACTGTTTTGACAGAGGATGGATGTGCGCGCGCGCACACACACACACACACACACCACACACACACACACACACACACACACACACACACACACACACACACACACACACATACACACACACACGTAGTGTTGGTAGGGAGGCTATTCTTCCTAATGACAAAGTGTTGGAAAAACAGGCTAATTAAAACAGGCTGGACTGTGATGAGGTCAACAGAGCCCCTTATTCCTTTGCAGACCAGCTCACTACATTTGAAACTGTACTGATCATTAAAAATGACAAAAGAGCAAAAACGTTACATGCAAGATTGCACTGCAAAAGAATCCTGGAATTCTAGAAACTAAGTGAAATAAATGACCTTAAATGAAGTGAATATATGCTTATTTTTTATTTGCTTATAACACAGACATTTTTAGACATTTTTGCACTTGATTTAAAGGAGAAATCGGGCGAGTTTTCACATAGATCTCAGTTTCTCGAGGTCAGCGAGTGTTGTCGGTACAAACTGTCGGTACGACTTTCAGAAGTGGAGATCTATGGGGAAACTCGAGAAACTTTGAGAAGCGGAGATCTATGAGGAAACTCGCCGGGTTTCTCCTTGTTTTGTAATAAGTGAGAATCTTCTTGTTCTAATGGAAAATCTTGCAAGTGAAAGTTTCTTGTTTTGTGATATGCTAAATTATCTGGCAAGACTTGCCAATAGAACAAAACAAATCACTTATAACAAGGTCAAAATCAAGTGCAAAAATATCTATAAGCAATGTAATGTTATAAGGAAATAATAGAAAAAATAAGCATATATTCACTTGATTTAATGTTATTAATCTCACTTAGATTCTAGAATTCTATCAGTATTTCTGGAAAGTGTGATTCTTAAGTTTAGCACCTCCACATCTACACCCATCTGTAAAGAAATCCACAGCTCTACATCTACACCCATCTGTAAGGAATCCACACCTTCACATCCACACCTATCTGTAAGGAATCCACAGCACACTATGCATCCCTGTAGCACAACAGAGGGGTTAGAGGATCTTCCCCAAATATCCATTGGACTGGAGAACTCAGATGAATAAAGGTGTCTGGCTGCCTTTCAAGTGGAATCACACTGACTGAAGCGTATGGGGGTGTGTGTCTCCCCTCAATCTGAATCCTGTCTGAAAAGATGACTACGCCTCCTGCACACTTAATATGACACCATCAGTACACAGAGACGGATAATAACACAGAGCTGGCTCTGGTCTGAAGAGACAGCTACGTCTCCTGCTCACTAACATGGATAACACAATAGACAGCTACGACTCCTGCGCAATAACATTCCACATACACTATACAGTATAGTCCATATTAAAATGCGTAAACAACATATAATAAAAAAGTGATATTTCACTGCCAAGTTCGCTACAACAACGTAAATAAACCGCCGTTCTGCAACCCACAGGCTTCGCTACAACAACATAAATAAACCGCCGTTCTGCAACCCACAGGCTTCGCTACAACAACGTAAATAAACCGCCGTTCTGCAACCCACAGGCTTCGCTACAACAACGTAAATAAACCGCCGTTCTGCAACCCACAGGCTTCGCTACAACAACGTAAATAAACCGCCGTTTGGAAGTGTGGAACTTATGGTAGAAAAAAAAAATACTGTAGTTGCCTCTCGCAAAAATGGAAACAAAATACAGTTTATTTAGGAAGAGTAAAGAAAGTGTTTTGAAATCTGCGGAGCGGCACTGAATTTACCTCATTAAGATGTAGACTTACAATAGAAGAGATGTTTCTTACTGTGGAGAGATGAAGAAAGCAACCCATTTGCACAGTCAGATACTTCAGAATCAAAGTCAAATCGTGGAGATGTGTGCTGCTGCAAAAGTCTGTCTGTCTCCCTTCGTGTATATATATTTATTTATGAGAAGAATTTGGTGTAAATTGAAAAGACCTTAAAGAGAGAATTTAAAGGTGGGCGCCCAAGCATCAAATTAAATCTGCCCTTTACACATCCAGCTGTCTCTCGTGATGGATGGATTTATAAAAGCCTTCCAATCCATAAACAAATGTTCCCAAAGTGTCAGGTCAAAAAGCACTCTGTTGCCAGAGAAGGTGCTGTATTGATGCCCACAGTAGGCTAATTGGAAACTAATATCCAAAGTGAAAGATTTGATTTGGGTCTATTTTCAAATCAACAGAGCAACAAAGGGAGGTCAAAACTGTACTGTGTCAGTCATCATTACTGTCATACAAAAATAAATCCCTCAATCTTCCACCAAACAAAATTTCCATCAGCCATTTTTGTTCAGTGTGCCTGCGGATGAACTGGGTCATCTGAATACTGACAAAGCGCCACTCACTGTTTGGCTTAAGGCTCGTCCACAGCAAGCACTGGACCTATGATGCTAATGGTCAAAATGCGTTTCACAGTATCAGAGATAATTTGAAAGACTGAAACCTGGCAGCCAATCAGAATCCATCAAATTTTAGAAAACACATTAACGAACATGAACAGCATTCGGGAGAGACTTTTTATCGACTTTCCCTTATTGTCAGTGCCAACGTTCCTATCCTTATAGTTACAGTTGTTTTATGGTTATAACTCTAGATGTGGACAGACAGAGCGGTTTTCCTGGAGTCCAGTTGACTCCACGGAGTCTTTGGGAGGCTGTGGGGGATCACTCTAATGAGGTGGTCACTCTGCCAATTAGGAGCAGGAAGCTAAAAGAGGATCATGGGACTGCTCCAATGTAGTCAGAGGATAGAGGTGAATTCATTTGGCCCCGGAAGTGAGCGTTGGGAGATGGCTCAGTTGGCTGTCGATGTCTCTGCTTCTCTCCCACCACTGGGTTGCTTCAGGGGTGATTGCGAAAGGGAGGATGAGTAGCTTGCATTTGACAGTTTAAACATGCAATCAATTTCCTTCTGCGGGTGCCTTGGAGGTGGGGCGCCACACGTAGCCTTGTGTGCTAGCAGAGCGGCCGGCCGGGAATGTAAATCTGGCAAACATGATAAAAACGCTCACTGCTCACAGCCTAACAACTGGGCTCTGCACATCTATGTGTTCATGCGTAAGCACACACACACACACACACACACACACACACACACACACATATGCACACACACACGCCACACACACACACACACACACACACACACACACACACACACACACACACACACACACACACACACACACACACACACACACACACACACACACATACACACACACACACACACACACACACACACACACACACCAGACACATACATGCACACACACACACACACACACACACACACACACACACACACCCAGACACACACACACCCAGACACACACACACACACACACACACACACACACACACACACACATACAGAGAGTCACATTAAAATCCTTAAAAATCCCCCCCTCACAAGGCCACATCTGCTCTGTAGATCTATATGGTTACACACACACACACACACACACACACATACAGAGAGTCACATACACACACACACACACACACACACACCCCTATAAACCCTTCAAACTTTTCCCCCTCACCCTGGCACACACCTCTCCTTGCTGCCAGGGCGGCGTGCGTGCGGATGAGTGATGCGTGCACCATCTGCTGCGCCGGATGAAAGGAGGATGCGAATGACGGCCACCCCGAGAATAACGATCAGCGGGAGGCGTGGTCCAAGATCGCCATAGTGATAAGATGGTGACAGTTCTCCACGTCTGATTTATGAGTCATTAGCCTGCAGGAATTAAACTCTCTTACCCTGCGGCGAACGCACATAAATTATGAGTCCCCTTCCAAAACAATACCCACGCAGCCTAATTTCCCTGCTAATTATCACAGGTAGAGGTCACCATAAAACACTGCTAAGTGTATGTTAAGACACAGAGTGAGGGGGAAAAAATGTTTTTTTGCCTTTAGCCAACCAAGGTTACCCTTTAAACGTAGAACAAATCCTTTCTGCATGTCTAAGCAGGGCTTAATGCAAATGCAAACCCATTCACATAAATAGTCCAATAATGGCTAAAGTCGCACCGATTCACAACTTAGTGTGACTTTTAAAACACATATTGTCTGTTTATACGCAACCGTAAAAGGTGCCATTGATCGCTTTAGTGCTTAGCTCGCCGTGTTTTAGAACACAAGGTCAGTTCAGTGAGAACCGGGCAGTCCCGGCTGGCAGCTGAATCGCAGCACATTTGTCTGGGAGGCGCTCAAGGGATGCAGGACCCGCAGTGGACGAGTGTGTGTGTGTGTGTGTGTGTGAGGGGTTGGGGGTAGGAGGCAGCCAGAGGTCGCTAAGGGGTCTCGCTCCGATCCAAGAGCTGTCATGAGCACTTACGCCACATGTTCACTGGAGAAATATCATTGACCACCCCGTCACCCCTCGAATGTGAATGCACACATGCCTGTGCACAACACACACACACACACACACACATACACATATGGCTATGATATGAATGGACAATTTCCGAGGTCTCAGGACTGGTGCTTCTTATTGGTCCATTTGGTTCTTTGCCGCAGGCGGAGTGAGTCAGTCGGGACCGGTTTGCGTCGGGCTACGGCATCACTTAGAGCAAGCACCTCTAGGGGGCTTGCCTCCACTGCCTGATGGGTGAACTTCACGTGAACCCCAAATGGCACGTGAAAAGAGAACAGGCCTCTCGCGCTGCCCCACCTCGCCTACCTTCCTCTCCCTCATTTTAATCAGCACAGGACACATCTGACCAGTGCCCATCATGAGCCTGCTCACGCATCAATAGTGGAAGTTACATAATGATCTGATTAGGAGTCCATCTTCATTTCCCAGTGTTGACTGTGAGCGTCCCGTGAGGGTTTGTGTCACGCGAGCTGAGCCGCCCGGCCTAAAATGCCCGAAGGGACAATGAAGGATGGATGGAAGGGGGGTTAGAGGAGGTGCAGATGACCATTTCCGTCAGGTTTATTTATCTGCTTAGTCACGTCCTGTCGCATAAAATTTGGTTTATGTCCTGTAGCCTGGCGTGGCCGAGTCTGTTGCCTGCTCTTAGAATGCACAGCGGACTCATATAGCACTATTTCAGACGATACAGCCGCCAGCCTCGGCTCTGAAGCCAGGCCCTCAGTCTGGCCATCCAAGATTCATTTATAAGCCCATAGAAACACCATTTGGAACTTTTATTGAGCCATTAATAATAAGTGTGCGTGAGATGGAGGAAAAAATCAAGCTGGGGAACTTTGTACGCCAACAGCGCGCCGGTCATAAAACATAAATTCTCTACGCAACGGGTCAACTAGTGACTTGCCTTATCAGGCCCTGTTGGGAGAAAAGTGTTGAACTACGAGGATTAATCATAGATATATTTCACTGTGCCTCGCGGCGGACTAAGCAATATCTTTTCAGATGGGCGGCTTTAAAGCGGCCGCCCGTGAAAACAAAACAGGAAGAAAAAAAAAAAACTCAATGCAGGCTTTTTGGCCGTGATGGACAACGAGCAGTAAACTAACGAGTCCAGAGTGAACTGGCCGAGTTCAACTGAGGTTGCTGTGCTGGTTGCTGTGCTGGTTGCTGTGCTGGTTTCCGTGCTGGTTGCCGTGTTCTCAGCTGGCAAAAAGTTTGTATCACCAATGAACGCTATTACATAATGTATGGGCTGTTTTTCAATCGCCAACGCTGCTGGTGAATGATGATGTGTCTGTGTTGTGGTGTTTGTCACAGCAAATCGATTCTGTTAATTCCCTGTCAGCTGTGACCATCACACTGAAGCATCTATGCTGCAATGAAGGAGTTAAGACTTGATTGCAGCTGCCCGGCAATGCTGTCAAGCTTTGTGTTGACACTACAATGTTTATGTGTTGCGCTTTTACAGAAGAACATTGTGGAAGGTTATCTCTCTCCTAAACTTGACAGACGGGGATGGCTATAATCAGTGGAACAGAAAAGAGATGGGTTTTAATCCTCCTAAAAATCTCCATTATCCTTTCAGTGGAATAGACCTACGCAGTGTGGAGACAGACTGTCATTGACCTGGGCTTACAGCCATGCCCTACATCCTTGAAAAGCATACAATCCTCCTTTTATGTGTTCCAGAAGCAGATATTTACATCCAGAGATTACCTTTCTACAGTGGTAATGACAACATGCGTCTGGTTTCAGTGTTGAGAAGATTATGAATTAATCAACCTTCCAGGAATTATGGAATCAAATCGCATGCAATGCATGCATATATTATGTGTACATATGCAAACACACACACACACACACACACACACACACACACACACACACACACACACACACACACACACACACACACACACACAGAGAGAGAGAGAGTGAAAGAGAGAGACACACACAGACACCAAAAACAACAACAACATGCTTTTACGCAGAAATTCATGCTCACCAAAGCATGTACACAGTCGCACACACAATCCTAAAGCATAGAGCATTTAGCTGCACACACATTTAATAAATATACCACGTACAACGCATATTCATATTCAGCACACAATTCAGAGGTTGGCACACAATTCAGTATTTTGGAGAAGTGCCAGGACTATGTCACAAGAGCAGCGGATCCTCCACTGTCACTCTCCACGTCGTCAATGTGTGCTGTTCTGCTACAAATGGGCCCAAACTGAAGATTGAGTAAAAACTGAAAATATCTAATCAAGCCCAAACCAGCATAACCCTCTGCCTGACATGGACTTGATGGCGCTGATTTAAGTTTGGCTTGGCAATCGTGCCCAGCGTCGCCGCCCCCACTGCAGCGGGCATTGGCAGACGTCCAGTAGCCAGCAGGGCAGCGTGCCAGGTGAGCAGGGCAGCATGCCAGGAGAGCGCTGGTGCTGAGGCTGTTGCTGACCACCCTATGTGACCCTGATGCTGCTGATGCTGATGCTGACCACCCTACGTGACCCTGATGCTGCTGATGCTGATGCTGATGCTGACCACCCTACGTCTCTGATGCTGCTGATGCTGTTGCTGACCACCCTACGTGACCCTGAGGCTGATGCTGCTGATGCTGACCACCCTACGTGACTCTGAGCTCCCGTCCCTTCTCCCGTGCCCTGCAGTCAACACATCTGCAATGGCAGCACACACCCCTCCACCCCCCTCTCCATTCTCTCCATCCTCTCCACCCTCTCTAGTCTCCATGCCCCTCTCCACCCTCCACCCCCCTCTCCACCCTCTCTAGTCTCCATGCCCCTCTCCACCCTCCACCCCCCTCTCCACCCTCTCTAGTCTCCACCCAACCTCCACCCCCCTCTCCACCCTCTCCAGTCTCCACACAGGCCGACTCCCTGAGTCCTCTTCCACTCCCCACTAATGCCCTAATCCTCTGCGGATATGCCTGGGAGTCCACTGCACAGGGAGGAGTGGATACAACGGTGGATACAGCCAGTCATTCAGTGGGCGACCTGTTCTGATTACAGTCTTTTCTGAATGCTTAAACACAACTGTGATTCTTATAGCACAATTTCTAAAACTATTTATACTTATAGCAAAACCACTCACTGAGTTCGCAAAACTAAAAGCACAAACACTGCTTTGCACTCAGTTTGCAATTTTGTAACACACACTTTGCACAACTGTAGGCACAATTCACTGCACAGCACTCTTTTTGCGGAACTTTAAACACAATTCATGCTTTACACTCAATTTCCAAATGATCAACACACTCCTAGCAAATCTATACACATGTATGGCTATTATTTTCACTATTTTGCCAACTCTCTGGCACACTTTCTCATGTGAAAACTGTTTTAGATAATTAGTTCACTTTGCAATCAGCCTAAGCACTATAAATAAGCCACAGGTAATGTGTACAAAAGAGCAGGAAGAGTGAGAAAAGTAAGAATTAGAAGAGGCTGAAGAATAGGATGTGGAGGTGAAGAAGAGGAGGAAGAGAATGTGGAGGTGAAGAAGTGAGAGGGAGAGAATGACAAGAACAAGGAGGTGAAGTTAGAGGAAGAGGACAAGGAGGAGCAAGAGGAGGACAAGGAGGGGGAAGAGGAAGGGTAAGAAGAGAAAGAAATAGCCCTTTTACAGGCAAAAAAATCAGTCTACATGTGGGGATATTGTCATGTCAGGCCTGGATACGGCATTCCAGAATATATTTTCCCCGGTGCCTTGGACTAGGACATTGCATGTGATGTAGACGGAATTTTGAGAGAGACGACCCGATGTAGACTGATTTGTTTTGTCTCAGCGAAATGCTATTTTGTGTTTTGACTTGGAAAAACACACTTGTGTTTGTATTGCCGGAAGTTGAGGGTTTACAGATGCTGCGTGATGTCTTTGCGCCTGGCAGCGGTGCTTTGCCGGTGCTGTGCCCGAAAATAGTTTCAAATCTAAATTGGTCTAGTAAATCCCTTCGTGTTCATTTGCATTGATATTTGTACTTTTGTGAATGTACAGGTTAACGAAAATAATTATAAAAATCTTGAGTTATTTGATTCACATTTGCAACAACATGCTAGCTGGAATCGCCGGATTACAGCGACTACGCTAAGCTAAAGCTAACCGGGCTGTTTCTAGATTAGGACAATGGCTGGGTCGGCTATAAAACGCTTTGGCTCACTCATCCAACTCTAGGGACTGCGGGGAGTGACCCAATTTCACCTAGGGGTGGCGTATTCCTTTAAGCAATCAGAAAAAACTGTAAAGTTCACCCACCGAGACAGGTCTGTGATTGAGCTATTGATCAGTACCCTCTTCATTTAGTCTATAATGAATAATTCCCCCAAAAATGATTTCCATCCCTTCAATGGACATTTGGAGGAAAAGACAAAATCAAACCAAATCAAGAGAGCGTGGCAAGGTCTGGAGTGGACAACTGGGGCAGGGACGGAGCTCGTCATTCAGCCAGTGCCCAGTGCCCTCGGAGAGAAGAGTGCTGTGATATTGAATATAAACGTGCATCTGACTGGTAAATTTGGATCTGTGGGTTTGGTGTGAATGCATAAGCAGCCGGTTTGGGAGAGCGAGATATTGGTGTGAAATGAGAGCTTTGTCCGTGTCTCCAGCCTGGATACATGCTGCTCTCTGCGTAGGACTGTGAGAAATGGTGGGGAAATGAGACACTTTCAGATGGACACAAAAGGCCTCAGCCCCAGGCTTCCTGTTGGTAACAACTCTTAAGAACCCATGTCTCTGTGTTGGTGTGTGCGTGTGTGTGTGTGTGTCTGTGTGTTGGTGTGTGTGTGTGTGTGTGTGTGTGTGTGTGTATCTCTGTGTGTGTTTGTGTGTGTGTGTGTCTGTGTATTGGTGTGTGTGTGTGTGTCTCTGTGTGTTGGTGTGTGTGTGTATGTGTGTGTGTGTGTCCACCTAGACAAAGGGTAGCCGAGATATCCTGCTGGATCTCATTTGTATTCATGTGTGCTATTGGAGGCATCATTGAAAAGTCACTTGAAAACAATCCTACTCAAGAGCCATGACAGGAGCAGCTATGGCTCAGTTTCCCTGCTGTCATGAGATTATATACAGCATAGCTCTCCAGTATTGAAAGTGACGATAAAGCTTAAATCAGTGACATCTGATGACCATAAACTATTCCTGTTCTGCAGGTCAGGAAGCCCCTTACATGAAGAACAATCTTCAGCACGGTACAAATGTAGTGATAAATTCCTCTAAAACTTGCGGGATGGATAGATTGCTGGGATGAAACAGTGGGCTCTCACAGGCCCTTGCTGGAGACCAGGGCAGAATGCGGAAACAGAGGGGTGCGCCGGAGCGTACCAAGTGGGACGGCAGCACTTTTTTATGAGTTTCATATAAAACCCCCGTGACAGTTTAATCCCTCGCCCATCCCACCCACATCACATCACACAGACAGCACCCATCGGCAACCACAGGTAAACAGAGGCCCTGTGGAGAGCTTCATCACACGCTGCAGAGAGCCTGCATGCTATTGTGTGGGATCAGACGCAAGCTAAAGCAGACGGGATCAGACGCGTGCTAAAGGCTAAAGCAGACGGGATCAGACGCGTGCTAAAGGCTAAAGCAGACGGGATCAGACGCGTGCTAAAGCAGAGCAGACGGATCAGACGCTGCTAAAGCAGACGGATCAGACACGCAAGCGCAGACGGGAAAAGACACGCTAAAGCAGAGCAGGGATCAGACGCGTGCTAAAGCAGACGGGATCAGACACGTGCTAAAGCAGACGGGATCAGACACGTGCTAAAGGCTAAAGCAGACGGGATCAGACGCGTGCTAAAGGCTAAAGCAGACGGGATCAGACGCGTGCTGAAGCAGACGATTCATATCAGTAGCAGCACTGGAGACTGAGTTTGTCACGAAGGATTCCAAACTGTTCAGGAGACCGGTCCCTGGCAAATGTAGCTTGATCTTAAAGCTTCAAGAAATGTTGCAATAATGCAATAAATAAATCTGGAACCCATCTGTGGCACATCTGCTGTGACAAGTGTCCATTGATATCAGCTCAATTCACATCTTTTCAATCCATAACATGTTTTTTTTTTCCTTTTCTTTCTTGCTGATTACGTTGTGTGCACGCAGAGCTCACTAAGTTATTAAGTGACTAAAAAGGTATTGGGTTAAAAAGGTGGGTTTGTGGACTAGTGTGAAAAAAACACACACACACAAACAAACTAATGTTACTATGTTATTATAATTAGTATGGGAATGTTGGAAATAGCTGACTAATCTGAAAACAAAAACAACCACAAATGTTACTATATAAATTATGTTATAATAAATAGGTGCTTTCTATGGAAATGGTTTATTTTCTAATGTTATTCCCCATATGTTACTCCGATTCCGTGTGTGTCCTCACTTTTGGACCTTTGTCCTAACTTTTGGGCACAAGTGTCCTCATTTTCAGTGTCATGGCGGTGGTCACCCTAACCAGTGCTGACTTGGGCAAATATCTTCTTTTATGAGTCCATGCAGCAGACGATGCTAAAGAGTAAAGAGCATCAGAGTTCTCCTGGGCTTTCACCAACTGAGATAGCTATTCCCACAAACTGAGCTTTCACTGAGAGTGGTCATAACCTGCTCAACGTCTCTTTTAGTGTGCTGGATCCGCCTGCATTTAAAGCTTTCGAACATGATCTTCAGCCTAACCTTGCAGCGGAAGATGGAGGAGACTGCACTGTGCTGTGCTGACAGAGAGGAGAAATCTGATAGATGCTTTCACAGAGCACTAGGAGTCTATGTTTGCTCTCATCTTGTCACAGCCTGTTCTGGCCACACCAGAAGAAGAGCTTGGTCTCAAGCTTTCTTATCCAGACATGAGACTAGTGCCTGTGATTTAGCTCACCTTGTTTTGTCATTTGGATGACTGCTAATTGATTATTGCTTAACTAATCTCAGGAGGATGACACTGCGGAAATGCACTGACACATTATTCATAGCTAATCAGTCTCCAATCCATCCCCCTTCTTGCTGCAAATAAGGGTAACAAACCCTCTCATTGTGTATATTATTAATTGGACAGCTAATACAAATGTGAGAACAAATTAGCGATACCCAAGCATGTGAAGCAACCATGATCATGATCTGATGTGACACTATCACACTCATTTTCATCGTTAATATATAATTGAGTGCAGAAGTACAAAACACATTTGGGCTTCATTGCACCCCCACAATAAGCTCCTCTGCACAAGCATGACAGGATTTGCCTCAAGAACATATTAACTTCCTCAGTTTAGAGCTTCATTATTTCAGCTGGTTTGAACAGACGCAGACTGACTTTGAATGTTTACTGCTTTGTCACTGTTCATCCTGTGTTTCCATCCATAACTTTTACACTACATAGCATCCCCCCAGTTAGCACAACAGAGCTGTCACTATGGGCTACACAGCACCTGGCTGGGTTTGAACTTTGAACACTGTAGGGGTTGCCCTGTTATTTTCTGACCATGTGCATTTACCATAAACCTAAAAGCAAACGCTTGGAGTGCAGAGTGGTCAACAGGTTCACAGATATTGTTTTTCCTTCGTATGAAAGAGCATTGTGTGCTGTGCTGTGAGCACTATTCTCTGATCATGCGTAATATGAGTGAGTTTGTCACCCTAATTTACTGTAATGTGGGAGATGGATGGCAGCCTGAAACGCTGCATTGTTTGTGTCAGCATATTGGTCACCCATCGGCCCGTTTGAAAACAATTTAGCGCTAATGAAATTAGCATTCCTCTCACGGGGCAAAACTAGGTGAATTGGAAAGGCAAGGCCGATGCTTCGGCCATGCTATATGGCACAGCCTTATGCTAAAGCAGCTACATGATTTTGTAGTTCACAGAGCATATCACAAATTTACCTTCAAACAATAATTTATCTGTGATGCATCCTGCAGCCCGTTGAAAACACTGTTTATCTGTTTATTCAAGGGCACGAACAAAAAGATGACTTTTCATGTTTTATTCGGAGCCGAATCCTTCTTTCACAAAAGCCCTTTTAACAGCGGGAGGAAAAGAGGTCCTGTGTGTGTGTGTGTGTGTGTGTGTGTGTGTGTGTGTGTGTCTGTGTGTGTGTGTGTGTGTGTATGTGTGTGTGTGTGTGTGTGTATGTGTGTGTGTGTGTGTGTGTGTGTGTGTGTGTGTGTGTGTGTGTGTCTGTCCTTTCTTTCTAGTGCTGTTTTAGGCGGCCTTCCGTCAAGGTCCAGCTTAGCTCCTGAAGGAGGAGAAATCTGTGCGGTTGGGGGATTTCATACATGAGGCCTGTGGAGAAATATGGACAGGATTCAGGATACAAACTGAAAAAGAAAGGGGGGTGCAAACTGACTGACCCCCCCCCCTTTCTTTTTCAGTTTGTATCCTGAATCCTGTCCGTATTTCTCCACAGGCCTCATGTATGAAATTCAAAACACTCCTACCATGGGCAAGCCCCCTCCTGCCCTCCTGCCCTTAAACTCCCACCATGGGCAAGCCCCCTCCTGCCCTTAAACTCCCAAACTCCCACCATGGGCAACCCCCCCCCCCTGCCCTTAAACTCCCACCATGGGCAACCCACCCCCCACCCCCCCGCCCTTAAACTTTGAAATACACTATAAGACCCCAGAGCCTATTTCAGCACTTCAAAAAGCCAGTATGCTTTTAACCCATGTGAAGGTGTTATAATGTCATCATATATACAAAAAGCGTGCGCGCGCACACACACACACGCACACACACAAAGAAACACACAAACACAAAATGAGATGAAAAAGCTTTCAGATTCAGGGCATGCATGACTCAAATAAATCATTTTTTGAGAAGAAGCTGCACAAAAGAGGAGAAAAAAAGAAATTGGGGTCGTCTGATAAAGGTTCATTAGTCATCAAAAAACCATCACGGACAGCAGAGATATTAAATTTGCCAAAACTCCCCCAAACACCTAGAGCCTTAACAGAACGACACATGGGACATCTATCTCCTTAGTGCTCCTTGTTGGTGCCCCCCACCCAATCCCAATCCTCCCCCACCTTTTTATGCAGCCCTTGCCACTTAATCTACTAAACCCCTCTTCTACTGCACTTTTACCCCCCATTAATGCAAAATAGGCTGACACCAGACATAATTTCACTGCATTTCTTACTTCCAGTAACTATATGCATGTGACAATAAACTTCCTTGTATCCTTGTATCCTTGTATCCTTGTATCTATTTATCCTAATCAACGGACCTGAGACAGTTATTTATCTCTGCAGGCGGAACAGGCTGAGCCCTCTCAGGTGATGCAGTGAGATATCAGGACAGCGCCTCGGCCCATCCATCATTCCTGCGTCGGCTGAACAGACAGGCAGACAGGCAGGCATCTCGAGTCCGCATGGAGATAAAGGAAACGCAGACGCTCCGCGCCTATGATGCTGAGCTATTGATCCATGTTACTTTGCCTGTCAAAGGAGCGGATACAGGTAGCGCTGTTGCTGTGTATGTAAGTAACCGTGTAAGTAGGGATGAAAGAAGGGTGAAGGGGGGGCAGGAGGGGTGGGGGGCGGGGTGGTGGTGGTCAGGATGCATTATCGCATGTGTATAATATGAGGAGTTGATTCTGCCAGCCAGTAAAGGAGAGAGGATTGGCGGTATACCGTGATGCCTCCAACGCATGAAAACAAACAAGGCAGAGAACGAGAAAGAAAGAGAGAGAGAGAGAGAGAGAGAGAGAGAGAAGACAAGTCCCTGTGGATTGCAGCCAGTCAACAGCTCTTCCTCTACAAAGCACCTTGTATTCACTGGAGAGACACAAAAGGCCTTTTGAAAAATGTAGGAAGCATTGCATTTTTTTCAAGCATGTTCTATTTCGAATATGTGCTTTAGGACACAGGTACTCTTATTTGGAGTGCGTATCACATACTCACACACAATGACTGATGCAACAGAGAGTCTTTGAAAGAATTTCCTGAGTTACGCTAATCTTAAAGTTTAGACAGATACACAAACTCCTTATTTACATTCATTTCACCTGTCACACTTTTGCCGTCTGACACAAAATGCAAACAAAAAGAGACGCCATGCTTCACTACTACACCTCAGCTTCCTGAAGAGTAGCAACTAGAGCAGCCAAGGACACCAGGATCAACAACATCATCAGTTTGTACCCAAACAACAAACAACCTGACGAAAAAATGTATAAATGTCCTGTGGTGCAGCACTCTTTGGTTAAATAAAAAACATCTGCTAAATGACTAAGAATAATAAAAGAATACTGCCCTTTTTTTTCATTATTGACGCGGACGGACGGGCCAAACGCACGCTACCCCTTCAGCCCCACCAGTGCTCCAGCACGCTGAGCCAATGCTCTTTCATCTGGGGCGGAGCGGGAGTGGGTGGTGGCGGGTGGAGGAGGTGGTGGTGGTTGGGGTTAGAGGGGTGAGGGGTGGTGCAGGGGGGCTGTTTATAATCAGAGCTCCCGTGCGTCCCCTCCTCAGAAAAGGGGAAGGGGGTGGGAGGGGAACCTCTGGCCCCCGAGCGCTTACTCCTTTTATGAGCACGGCCGAGGCAATTAACAAGGAGTCGGGGTGGGTGACACACAGTCATTTCTGAATCTTCACACACACACACTGCACACACACATGCACTCTCTCTCTCTCTCTCTCACACACACACACACACACACACACACACACACACACACACACACAGATTAAGTTTGTTTACATTTTTACAATGGCAGACAGAGGAAATCAAAGAGGTGGTGGTTGCAAAAAAAAATCTATTTCAACTTGACAGATAAAAGCAACATTTGTCATACATCAACACTTCCAAATAGGCAACCCCTCCCCCGTAAATAAATAAATAAATAAATAAATAAATAAAAACGTTTGTAAAGTGGGGATGGCAGTGTTGAAACATATGGCAAAGCTTTTGAAACATATGGCAGTGAGCCTCCCTTTATGACACTCCACTCTCTGTGTTTCTGGGAATATTCAGCTGTAATTAACACTGGCTTTCCTTAACAAACACAGGCGAATATTCAGCTGTAATGTACACTGGCTTTCCTTAACAAACACAAGCAGACACAGGCGAATATTCATCTGTAATGTACGCTGGCTTTCCTTAACAAACGCAGGCAGACACAGGCGAATATTCATCTGTAATGTACGCTGGCTTTCCTTAACAAACACAGAACAGGCACAGGCTGCCTCACTACAACAATCTTCTATGCTGTCAGCCTGTCTTCCTCAGTCGCTGCTGACGTTTCCAAATAAGAGGTGAGGGAGTAGTTCAATGGCTCATGGCCCTCCAAGACTGATCCCTACTCCTCTCTTAGTGAAATTTGTCTGTCTTCAACTTCTACAAAATAGCTTAACCTCAAAATGACTGGACTGGTAGATGATCTTCCCATACTACTGTGGTTTGTGGGGTTTCCTTCTTTGATCTGGGAGATTTGAAGTTTTGGCCTTTGTGCAGCGCAGCACACAAGCTATTCCAGAGACTTGAGGAATGTGTCATCATAATACCGTAACCATGGTGAGAGAACGTTCCACAGAGAGGACCCGTCTCTGCTTCTCATTCTATTGTCATCCGTCTCTCCCCTGTGCTCTGGGTAGACCCGCATGGGAGGGCTGCTGCCAGTTCTGGCTGTGAGAGGCTTTTGCCAAAAACAGCATTAACAAAATCAATGTGCCCCTGGAAAAACAAGCAAAGGGCCACTGCTGAACCTTTTACTTTATACAACCAATTATATAAAGCGCGTTTTGCCCAGTGACCGACAGCTGTAATTTTAAAATGAACATTATTCTTTCAAAATGGTGTGGGTCTACTGGCAACACAAGGATTCAAATGGTATTTCCATTAAACCTTATGATGTCATAGCTGGGATTTTGGTTTGGCCAGTAGCTATCCCCTAGGCCCACTGAAGCCCCTTTCACTCTTGCTTTTACAGATGACAAAGAAATCAAGGCATTTTCCACCAAAGCGACCTATGACCTGCTAAATCTAATAACGCAAGAGGGAAAGAGAAGTTCTAAACAATTTCATGATTCTAATATCACACATGGCATTGGCTGACACAGACAGAGATAATGCGTAGCAGGAAATCGACTGTCTCTTTAGCCTTTACAAATGCTAATATACTCTTTGAGTTAGCTGAATACAATTCATCAACATAGCTGAGACTTCTAAACGAATGAGCCAGATGTGAGTGTAACACAGTGATGCTCACACTCCAGCACTGAGTAAAGGGAAGCGTGATGGAGCAGTGTCCTTGGCTGTTCAGTCTAAAAGACTTGCTGCCTCACTGCATATTTCATACCTTGGGTATCCTTCAACAGTGTGTTGTTGAGACAGTGCAGAGCTAAACCCATAATTCATACCTCCACTTTTGCAAACGGTAAGAACAACAGATAGATCTTCCCAAATGAGCAGAAGGGCTACGCATATGCTGTTGTTTGTTTTTTACCAGGAAGAAAAATGCTGGGCGTACATCTGTTAGACCGAATCCCCTGAAGCCAAATGTCTTCATGTTTCAAAGAAAACAGTTGAATGCATTTTCCCGTCTCTTGGCCGGCCTCTTAGGCAAGATGCTTTTTTCCCCTCTCAAAAAGCATGCTCACTTTGTTCACAGCGGGTGACCCGGCCACTGAAAAGGACACGTCATCCAGAGGGCAATGGTGGTATTTAGGAAAAATATTTATGGGCAAAGCATTGTGGAACAAAAATGATAACCTGGATGCTCTAACCTCCATTTGGGAAGAAAAACATTGTCATTTGCGCCTTTCGGAGGTCGTTGTGTTCCAGCACTGTGATTGGGACTTACTGCATGGAGGTTTGGAGAAAGTGACGGCCTTCTGTTTGCCTGCCTGGGCATCAATTTGTTTACGCTCCAGAAAACAACACACTCTTGAATGGCAGCTCTGGGTGGTTTGGGCCACGTCCATCCATGACTCCTATAGATGGGGTGACAGTCATTTGTGCTGATGTACACACACACACACACACACACACACACACAAACACACACACACATACACTTGGCTTAAGTTTGTTTAGGATTCTTACGATACGACGAGAAGGTGAAAAGGAAATTGGTGGTGGTTACAAAAAATGGTGAATTTAAACTTAAGTGCAAAAACGCAATATTTGTTATGCATCAAGGCCTCCAAACAGACACCACCTACCCCTCAAAACAGACACCAGCTTCCCCTCCAACTCATCTGCTGTCTGTGATTTCCATGTGATTAATTTCTATGTGATTGCCATGTGATTGGTTAGCCTGGAAACCAAAACCAAACCTGACTTCGCAGAGAGTCTGGCCTAGATCCATAGGCGTATGTTAATTGCTGGGTGGGAGCTTTGAACCGCTTTGAACCAATCACTAATAACCGGCGTTTCGTCATACAGAGAGGTTTCTCTGCAGCACGCCCATAACAAGCACGGGTGCATCTTATCAGCAAACAATCATACGTTTCATCTGCGTAACTCTCGCCAAAATGCATCATATAGTGTTTTGTGAATGTACCCAAGTCAAACTTTCATGTCAATGCATAAGCATATCCAAAGCGTCACTTTTAAGCTTGTATGTTTGTCGCTTTCGGGTGAAATTACCTTTTGAATGGGATTCCTATAGGGCCACTACTTTTTGATACAATCGCGTCAAAATCGCTATTTTTATTGTTTAACACTATGAAGGCTCGACACAACATGAAACTTTGATCGATAATCAGTGTCTCTACACATGAACTCGAGCATTGAGAACATTGTTGGTGTACACAGAGTTTACTAAAGAGAGGTTTTGAACAACTCACTTGTTTTTTTCGCTCGCCATCTTGCCATCTTGCAACGAAAGTGAGTTGTCCAAAATCTTTCTTTAGTAAACTATGTGTACACCTAACAATGTTCTTAATGCCGAAGTTCATATGTAGAGACACTGATAATGCTTCGATCAAAAGTTTCAAGTTATGTGAGCCTTCTTAGTGTTTGAAAATAGCGATTTTGACGCCGGATTCATGTAGCCTACTAAACTACAGTTTGACTCGGCACGCTTGTAGCCTTTTTAAGTGACAAAATCTATGACTAAAGTTTAGCTGACGATATAACATCCTACTCCACTGTGACTTTGTTCGTGACACTCCTGTTAATAGGCCAAACTATTATTCACATTTGCTCAAAGATTTCATAAGTAAGCCCTGCTTCGGGGCGGGGACATAGTAATTGAAACACCATGCCTGGGTACGTAATCGCTCTCAGGGACGCCCTCTGTTCGCTGGTTGGTCCAAAGATTGTTAAGGCGGAGTCGGCTGCCCAACTGCCGAAGTAAACGAGCGCGAATCAACTTATTCCAGACGGAGTCCTGTAGGGAAAAGAAATCGACCGGAAGTACGTAGACAGGCCAAGGCCAGGCTAGTGATTGGTTGCCATGTGATGATTTCCATGTGATTGATTGCCATGTGATTGATTGCCATGTGATTGCCATGTGATTGATTGCCATGTGATGATTTCCATGTGATTGATTGCCATGTGATTGATTGCCATGTGATGATTTCCATGTGATTGATTGCCATGTGATTGATTGCCATGTGATTGCCATGTGATTTCCATGTCGTGATTGATTGTCATGTGATTGATTGCCATGTGATTGATTGCCATGTGATTGCCATGTGATTGCCAGTGAGAACCATGCTACACCATTCTGACAGAACTGAGTTCATTTTCTAGCATCATAAATGTATTTACTTAAACACACAACAGATGCGTCACACGTCCCAACACACATCAGATGCCTTCACACGTCCCAACACACATCAGATACCTTCACACGTCCCAACACACATCAGATGCCTTTACACGTCCCAACACGCATCTGATACCTTCACACGTCCCAACACACATCAGATGCCTTCACACGTCCCAACACACATCTGATACCTTCACACGTCCCAACACACATCTGATACCTTCACACGTCCTAACACACATCAGATACCTTCACACATCCCAACACACATCAGATACTGTACCTTCACACGTCCCAACACACATCAGATGCCTTTACACGTCCCAACACACATCAGATGCCTTCACACGTCCCAACACGCATCTAATACCTTCACACGTCCCAACACACATCAGATGGTACCTTCACATATTCAGAGTCTCCCGCCCCCCCCTCTATGAGCCCTATCTATCTTTCTCTCCAGGATGAAGCCCTGGCTCAGCAGCAGTGGAGAGGCCCCAGAGTGACTTGCGAGCCCCATCAGGCTGCTCTGCTCTGGGGAGGAGGGGAGGTCTGAGCCCTACCACCCCACGCGGAGGGGAAGGAGGCATGATCTGTTGTCATTCACACACACACACACACACACACACACACACACACACACACACACACACACACACACACACACACACAGGTCTGTCAGCACATGATGAATGAGGCTATGTGCCGACTGAGTGTATTACGTACCGAGAGAAGATGGGAGAAATGTGCTGCGTTGCAAGAGTGTGTGTGTGTGTGTGTGTGTGTGTGTGCGTGAGAGAGAGAGTTGGTGTGTGTGTGTGTGTGGGTGGGTCGTGGGTGGGTGAGGGTGGAGGGGGGTAAAGTTGTCTCGAGGACCCTCCACTGTTAAGGAAATAGGAAACGGTATCAGCCAACGCCTTGGGAACCAACTGACTGGATCCATCCAGACTTAACTTTGATAAATGGCACCTTCTCTGCGGCTTTCAGTCAGAGAGATGGCAGCTCTCAAGCAACGGTAATGTAATAAGCATCTAACCAAGGGAGTTGAGAAAGACAGAGAGATAGAGAGGAAGAGAGAGCGGGAGAGGGAGAAAGAGACAGACTGGGAGGGAGGAAACTGACAAGCCTATATTAGTCTTCAGATGTGGCAGACTAACTTTTAGAAGGGACTTGAGCAACTGTCGAGGATCCGCAGACAGCTGAAAGGTTTGCATAACCCCCCAAACATGACATGACACTCGCATACGATAAAATAATCTGCAGTTTAATTCATCTGACAGCTTGGCATGTCACGGGGAAAGATCTAGGAAGACAGAAAACAAAGCCTCCACTTATCTGGCAGCCAGGCAGAGCATAGGTAAACTAATCCCAACCTCGGCCGCTGTCCCAGCATGCCCCCTGCTACTGGCTGTACCCTCCATTATAAGATCAATTTGTAATTATGGTCTCCATTGCCTTAACCTGCATCTCTATCACCTTCCATTAGCGAGCAATCAGACGTGCTGGCTTCACCACGGAGCCAAAGCTGCAGCCAGACAACATGTACAAGGTTCAAAATTAAAATCAGCTAATATGTGTGTGTGTGTGTGTGCGTGTGGGTGTGTGTGTGCATGTGCCAGTGTGTGTGTGTGTGTGAGCATGCCTGTAGTTATTTCATCAAATTGATTGCAAATGCTGTCCTTTACAAATAACAGAAATATGAAAAACCCAACTGTCACTGCTCACTGTCATATTGCAATAAACAAATGGCAAAGCAGTAGGTGGCCAACAGAAAATGTCTGATAGAGCTTTAGCTTATTGTGTTTTAAAATCACTGTTCTGTCTGATAGAGCTCCAGCTTATTGTGTTTTAAAATCACTGTGCTGTCTGATAGAGCTCACGTTTAAATCACTGTGCTGTATGATAGAGCTTCAGTTTAAATCACTGTGCTGTATGATAGAGCTTCAGCTTATTGTGTTTTAAAATCACTGTGCTGTCTGATAGAGCTCCAGTTTAAATCACTGTGCTGTATGATAGAGCTCCAGCTTATTATGTTTTAAAATCACTGTGCTGTATGATAGAGCTCCAGCTTACTGTTTTAAAATCACTGTGCTGTATGAAACCTCAGACAAAGTTTTGTGTTTAGAGGCTCTGCCATCTCCACAGACAGCATGGTTTCATCCATCTAAACTATAGCTCTCATCCAGACTGTATGGTTTGTGCCATCTAAACTATAGCTCTCATCCAGACTGTATGGTTTGTGCCATCTCTCATGAACAACACAGTGGGAAGCAGGTGTCATGCCTGCAGAACCCTACATGTAAGTCATTGAATATCACTCTCTCTCTCTGTGTGTGTGTGTGTGTGTGTGTGAGTGTGTGTGTGTGTGTGTGTGTGTGTGTGTGTGTGTGTGTGTGTGTGTGTGTGTGATCGGGGGAATGTGACACCCACCACATTGACCTTAGAGACGAGCAGAAGGGCTCTCCTCATCTCCATAGTTATAAATCATTCATCGCCTCCCCAAAAGATTGCTCATCACATTCAAAATGATAGCTCAAGGAGACCTTCCAGTTCATGTTTTAATCTCCTCAGGCACACCCATGTCTTTGTATCAACCCCACCATTACCTCCCTTTACTCTCCAGCTGTTCCAACAAACAAACAAACCAACTCCGTACATGTGAGCCGTTTGCACTGAGCTGCAGTCGGCCCTTTAACGTGGACTGAAAGGTACAGTCTGTGATCCTGGCGAAAGGTTGTTGATCAATGAGCTCAAAGGTACAGCCCTACCTTTAATGCACCAGAAGTAACTTGTTGATCAGCTCGAATAGTGCACAGCTTGGACCAAGCCATGTTGTTTGTTTTCATTTACAGAAGCAGGAATGTGTACAAACATTTGCCTTTTATTTACACACACCCACTCACACACACACACACACACACCCCCACACACAGAGAGAGAGAGAGAGAGAGAGAGAGAGAGAGAGAGAAAGAGAGAGATTGAGATCTAAGGAGCAACTTTGCTGACTTTGCTGGGGGGAAGTGCACTGGTTACGGACTGCAGACTGCTCCTCTGACAGGCCTGAGACCAAACCAACACCAATTAAAACACTTGAGATGGAAACGACAAAAACAAGAGCCATGCTTATTCTGTGTCACGACACGCCAGTCAGTGCTTCGGACGAGACGAGACGAGACGAAGGCGATGAGAGGCCGCTGCTCGTGGACCCTGAGCTGGTAATTAAGGCTGACATGTCTGACCGTGTCACACCTGGGCGACTTCCTAAGCAATTAGCAGCACTGCATCACCAATAAGCCAACGACTCCAGCACACACACACACACACACGCACGCGGCTACCTATGCACACCTCCAGCACACACACACACACGCATGCAGCTATCTATGCACACCTCCAGCACACACATACTGTACACACGCATGCGGCTGCCTATGCACACCTCCAGCACACACATATATGCACACACGCATGCGGCTACCTATGCACACCTCCAGCACACACATATACACACACACGCATGCGGCTACCTATGCACACCTCCAGCACACACACATACGCATGCGGCTACCTATGCACACACATATACACACACACGCATGCGGCTACCTATGCACACCTCCAGCACACACACACACACGCATGCGGCTGCCTATGCACACCTCCAGCACACACATATATGCACACACGCATGCGGCTACCTATGCACACCTCCAGCACACACATATACACACACACGCATGCGGCTACCTATGCACACCTCCAGCACACACACATACGCATGCGGCTACCTATGCACACACATATACACACACACGCATGCGGCTACCTATGCACACCTCCAGCACACACACACACACGCATGCGGCTACCTATGCACGCCTCCAGCACACACATATACACACACACGCATGCGGCTACCTATGCACACCTCCAGCACACACACATACTGTACACACGCATGCGGCTACCTATGCACACCTCCAGCACACACACATACGCACACACGGATGCACACACGCCGCACAATCACACACGTGCACGCACACACACACACATACACACACACACAAGCCTTGCCTGTGTTGTACCACTCAATTGCGTGTGTATTACATAAGCCTGTGGGGGTTGTGCAACCATGCAAAACCATGAGCGCGCCCTGCCCCCAGAGAGTGACAGTACTGCGAGAGCGCCCCCTGCCCTCTCTGTCACTCTCGGTGTGATCAAAGCCCAAACTGACCAGGAGGCCGACACTCCGACAGGCAGCTTTTTGCTCTGCCAATCCTGCAAGGATGTCAGAGTCGGGCTGATTATTTCGGTGGCCAAACGGTGAGCCCTGCCCAGTCCACTGTACACAGTCAGCTTCTCTGTGCATTCCTTCTGTGCCTTCTGTGAGTGCATGTGTGTGTACATAAACTCTGAGTGTATGATTGCATGTCTGATTATGTCTGTGTGAATATTTACAGTCTGTGTGGATGAAAGAGATGTGAGCATGTGTGAGAGTTTATGTTACTATGAATAATCTATGAATAATCTAACAATAATCTATAAATAATCATGAAAATAAACGTGTGTAAATGTGTGTGTTTAATATTGTGTGTGTGTGTGTGTGTGTGTGTGTGTGTTTGTGTCCATGCATGTGTACAATGTCTGACACCTCGACACACTGATTTGTAGCAGGGGTGTGTTTTTCACAAAGATCAGGATGCAGGAGGATTTGTGCAGAGAGCACTGATTAAGACTTGGAGACAATGAGGAATGGAAGTGCTGCGGATCAGCTGAGCGCGACAGGATCTGTCCCCTTGCCAGTCAACTCAGCAGCTGTGAAGGAAATGAGTCGTGTGTGTGAGATGTGACTCCTCTCCTCTCCCTTATCTCACCCTTTGAGCCGTGCCCCCCCCCCCTGTCACAAACCCATTTATCATATTTTGTTTTGTGTGCGGCAGCTCACTGGAATGTTTTTAATTGCAGACTGCTTTGTCTTGTTGCCGTGGGTTACAAAAGCCTCTGACGTGGTTAGCATGGACTGAATCGGTGCTAGGTTTGGCCTGGTGTTTTGAACCTGTTTCTCATACACACACACCTTCCCATGTCACTACTGTATACACAAGTGCCAGAACAGTACACGCACACACACACCAACATACTGACATGTGAATGCACACGCTTGGTATGTGTGTATATTTACATATACACATAAATATACATACATACACCCTGAGCCCTACTTGTAAACACAAGCACACTCGCTGGCACGGGGAGAAACCCCAAGCTCCATCTTTGGGCTCATACTCGCTTTCTTCCGAGCAGTCAAAAGCGATTGACGCAACAGGATGTTGACAGCGTGAGCTGCGCTCAGTGAGAGCAGCTAGCGCGCTCTGCATCCCGATGAGAGCAGGTCCGGGCGGGGAGGGGAGGGGAGTGGACGCCAGCATGGAATCTGGGACAAGCCTAGCGGTGATGAATGAAAGCCGCCACACATTGGTTAATGGAGAGGAGGTCAACGCTTTGATTAGCCAATAAAGAAAGTTGATAAAAATCACGGGGAGCAACAGCATTTTTCAGACGGAGAGAGCTTCCATTATGAGAGCTTCCCGCCTCTGGATGATGTGAGCATTTGAGACTCAAACTCTCAAGAAACAACAGGACCTATTGGCTTCCAGAGTATATCTCAAAGGGTTGATAACACTTAAAAAGTCCCAGTGGGTATTAAAAACCATGTTCTTCACCAAAAAAGAAAAAAAAATCCAATTTCCCCTCGTAACATTTTGATGCGTGAAAATTGGTAAGATCACAAAGAATCTGATAATATTTTTTATTTTTTTAAATCCAAATCCCCACTCACACTTTCTCACCATCTCTTTCTCTCTTCAAAAAAAAAAAAACCTGGTGACATTTTACACACGACTGTCTCCTCCTCCTCTTCCTGTTTGCATACCAATGGCCGGAGCTGTCGTCTGCTCAGGCCTTCTGGACATGCGGCTGCTGTCTCTCCCAGACAAAAGCGCCATATTGCCGGCTTGTCTGGCCCTCTGCGTTTTAATGGTGACGCCGTTGTTTACTTCCCCAAGCGCTCACGAGCATGTCGCCGCTTGTAAAACACGAGGAGTCGCGTCGGCAAGCGATGTCGCCACAGCTCAGGGTGTGTTCCTTGACCGTCACTTCAGTGAGTCGTGTCACACCAACAAATTATATCCTCACTGGAAGGGTGTGTGGGGAGGAGAGCTTGCGTAGCTCTAGGTTAAACAGCTGGGGGCGGGGGCTTGAATTTGCAGTGCTCCGGGTGGGGAGAGCACCAAGGTCAACAGGGCTGTCCAATTAAGCAGCTCGCCGAAGCCGCCCCTGTCCCCGGCCGGGCACCTTTAAAGAGAGCTAAAGCTGGGATGTAGACGCCGCTTGTAAAGGTCGCCCACTACGCTTCTAATGAACCGCAAGCGCAAAAACAGCCCTCAGATGACAGCGACGGATAACTCTTCTTTTCCTTCATCTCAATTCAAACAGGGCTTGGTCTCTGTTGAGCTGTCTGTTTTTTACTGTTACGCACATAATGTGGAATTATTTGTTTGCTTGCGCACAGATGCAAAAATAATACATGTGAGTGAGGAGCTCCTGCGACTCAAAGCTATCATCAGAGCTCACACATTATGCCCAACGAGAGTGCATCAATCATACAGCTCTATTATCTGCTCCAGGCTTGTGATATCTGCCTGTGTGAGGTGCTCACATTGAAGGGGCTGTATTCAATTAACTTTACTGTAATATATTCAAACACACGATTTTCTGTCACATCCTACCGCCGAAGACACTATAGTGTTTTCCTGTGGAAGTCGGAGAAAAAAAGGGCAAGTAAAGATGAAGCAATACATCTGCTTACGGTGGAGGTAAACGGCCTCGCAAATACTCTGAATCAGGCAACATTGATTGTCTGTGTATTGACCTGAATTGTGGCTCCTGCAGCCGGACTCCCAGAGGAAGATGGGACAGAGAGAGAGAGTGAGAGAAAGAGGGAGAGAGTGAGAAAGAGAAAAAGAGAGAGTGAGAGAAAGAGGGAGAAAAAGTAATAGTGGAGAGGATCAGCACAGAATAAAGGCACAGACACAAACAGAATGGAACACAGAGGAGGAAGAGAGAGAGAGAATGGAACAGAGAGAAGAGAGAGAGAGAGAGAGAGAGAGAGAATGGAACACAGAGGAGAGGAAGAAGAGAGAGAATGGAACAGAGAGAAGAGAGAGAGAGAGAATGGAACACAGAGGAGAGGAAGAAGAGAGAGAATGGAACAGAGAGGAGAGAAAGGAGAGAGAGAGAGAGAGAATGGAACACAGAGGAGAGGAAGAAGAGAGAGAGAGAGAATGGAACACAGAGGAGAGGAAGAGAGAGAGAGAGAATGGAACAGAGGAGAGGAAGAAGAGAGAGAATGGAACAGAGAGGAGAGAAAGGAGAGAGAGAGAATGGAACAGAGAGAAGAGAAAGGAGAGAGAGAGAGAGAGAGAGAATGGAACACAGAGGAGAGGAAGAAGAGAGAGAATGGAACAGAGAGGAGAGAAAGGAGAGAGAGAGAGAGAGAGAATGGAACACAGAGGAGAGGAAGAAGAGAGAGAGAGAGAATGGAACACAGAGGAGAGGAAGAAGAGAGAGAGAGAGAGAATGGAAAAATACAGAAAAGAGCGATCAAATTCTGGAAACACCTGAAAAGTAGTGACCCCTGCTCATTCCATTATAAAGCCCTTCAGTACCAGGAGATGAACAAAGAAAAATGTCCCCTAACTAAGCTGGTCCTGAGTTTGATCTCATCAGACCACTCCACACACACAAATGCCCCACTGACACCGCAGAATCTGAATCACAAAGCAACTGAAATTAGGATAAACCAAATTACAAAAACTATTAAAGAAAATTACATAATCCACTGGAAGAATCAAACAAAAAATCTAAGTAAAATGCAATTCTATTTGGCCTTAAACAGAGAATATCAGCTAGCACCCTACCTGACACACATTCAAGACAAAAACCTGAGAACCACACTGACAAAGTACAGACTCAGTGAACACAGCCTGGCAATAGAAGGGAAGGCACAGACAAACATGGCTGCCGAAAGACACTAGACTGTGCCACCACTGTGACCTAGACTAGAAAAACCGCACTCTCAAGTATATTCTCTTTACTTATTTATTATTGCCATGTCCACAGACGCGTTTCGGCCTAAGCCATCGTCAGTGTGTAGTGTGACTACCAACATGAATGCTTTTTATCATTGAAGGGGTAAAGGGTTACAGGTGAATCACATGAGGTCATCAGGTGAGCTGCACCAACAGTTGTACAACATATTTGCACACAAGACACAATACATCAGACTATAGTAAATAGACACATGCAAACCCTATCAAACAGTTGCCAAATTAAACAGCATAGATTGATTAAAGAAAAATGGAAAATCAAATAAATAATAATATAATAATAACCTAAATCCAATTGATTGACACATTATATAGGCTAAACAAAAAATGCAAACATGCAAAAATAGGATGATGGTGGCAACAGTGCACCCATCTTCTCAGCCCCTTCTCTGGCATCCTACTTGTTAATGCATTAATCAGCACACCACCACATAGGTTATACATTACATACAGCTCAGTGAATAGATATGCATTACACAAAGGTCATAGAAACTCACAAGAAGCAATTTAAAACCAGTTAGGGTGTACTGTTTGGAGCGTATACCTGTAGATCCAGAATGTAATTATGTTGGTGGTATGTGGAGGAATAAAACAAAAATAAAACAAGGCAACATAGAGAGGACCAGGCATCCCCAGACATACAACATAAAACAGAGAAGGACCAGGCATCCCCAGACATACAAAACATAAAAAAACAGAGAAGGACCAGGGCATCCCCAGACATACAACATAAAAAAACAGAGAAGGACCAGGCATCCCCAGACATACAAATATAAAACAGAGAAGGACCAGGCATCCCCAGACATACAAATATAAAACAGAGAAGGACCAGGCATCCCCAGACATACAACATAAAAACAGAGAAGGACCAGGCATCCCCAGACATACAACATAAAACAGAGAAGGACCAGGCATCCCCTGACATACAACATAAAAACAGAGAAGGACCAGGCATCCCCAGACATACAACATAAAACAGAGAAGGACCAGGCATCCCCAGACATACAACATAAAACAGAGAAGGAAGTGCAGTACATACAGTGCATGCAACTCTACTAACCATACTACTGTCTACTGCTCAGTACCTACAGTGCATGCAACTCTAATAACCATACTACTGCTCAGTAGCTACAGTGCATGTAACTCTAATAACCATACTACTGTCTACTGCTCAGTACATACAGTGCATGTAACTCTAATAACCATACTACTGTCTACTGCTCAGTACCTACAGTGCATGTAACCTAATAACCATACTACTGTCTACTGCTCCAGTACCTACAGTGCATGCAACTCTAATAACCATACTACTGCTCAGTAGCTACAGTGCATGTAACTCTAATAACCACACTACTGTCTACTGCTCAGTACATACAGTGCATGTAACTCTAATAACCATACTACTGTCTACTGCTCAGTACCTACAGTGCATGTAACTCTAATAACCATACTACTGTCTACTGCTCAGTACATACAGTGCATGTAACTCTAATAACCATACTACTGCTCAGTAGCTACAGTGCATGTAACTCTAATAACCATACTACTGTCTACTGCTCAGTACATACAGTGCATGTAACTCTAATAACCATACTACTGTCTACTGCCCAGTACATACAGTGCATGTAAACCTAATAACCATACTACTGCCCAGTAGCTACAGTGCATGTAACTCTAATAACCATACTACTGTCTACTGCTCAGTACATACAGTGCATGTAACTCTAATAACCATACTACTGTCTACTGCTCAGTACATACAGTGCATGTAACTCTAATAACCATACTACTGTCTACTGCTCAGTACATACAGTGCATGTAACTCTAATAACCATACTACTGTCTACTGCTCAGTACATACAGTGCATGCAACTCTAATAACCATACTACTGTCTACTGCTCAGTACATACAGTGCATGTAACTCTAATAACCATACTACTGTTTACTGCTCAGTACATACAGTGCATGTAACTCTAATAACCATACTACTGTCTATTTCTCAGCCAGCTCTTTAGGGATGACTTAAAATGATCAGTATTGTCTGTTGTCAGTCACACTACACACTGATGATGGCTTAGGCCGAAACGCGTCTGTGGACATGGCTTTAATATATAAGTAAAGAGAATATACTTGAGAGTGCGGTTTTTCTATTCTAAGTTGTCACCTCTTAACTCCCGAAATTGTTGTGAGAGTTGAAGTTGAGCGCGCCTGTTCTCACAACCACTGTGACCTAAACACAGTAGATAGAGATACACTTCCTGACACAGTGCACAAAATATGTTAACATTAGGAGAACTGAATAAGAGATGAATAATGTCCTCCCTGAATTCCCGCAAGCGAGCGATGAGGAGAGGCTTTCATTCCTCACTGGAGAGAAAGAGAAATGCCTCCTCCTTGCCACTTGAATTTCCCCATGGGGATCAATAAAGTATCTATCTTTAGATCTATCTATCTATCTATCTATCTATCTATCTATCTATCTATCTATCTATCTATCTATCTATCTATCAATATGTATATTCCTGCCATAATGAAAGGACCTGCTGATGTGAAACTTACATTACCTAAATATGAACATACTCATACATACACACAGACACAGACACACACACACAGACACACACAGACACACACACACACACACACACACACACACACACACACACACACACACACACACACACACACATGAACACATGCCCACACAAACATGCAGACACACACTCACCCCTCTCCATTGCTGTAGTTCATAATTCATATTTGTGTACAATTATCATTACTCTGTTTTATTTGTGTGTTTCCTCTCCTCCCCATTTGATGTGTTTGACCCAAATGCTTTGGCAATACTGTACAACGTTATGGTCATGCTAATAAAGCTCCTTTTGAATTTGAATTTGAATTGAATCGAACAGAGAGGAGAGGAAGGAGAGAAGAGAGAGAATGGAACAGAGAGGAGAGGAAGAAGAGAGAGAGAGAGAGAGAGAGAGAGAGAGAGGAGACAATGGAACAGAGAGGAGAGGAAGGGAAATGGAGGCGGTGAGTACTCAAGCAGGCAAGTAAGAGCAGAGAGAGAGAGAGAGAGAGAGAGAGAGAGAGAGAGAGAGAGAGAGAGAGAGAGAGAGAGAGAGAGAGAGAGAGAGAGATAGAGAGAGAGAGAGATAGAGTGCGAGAGAGCAAGAGAGAGAGCGAGAGTGACAGAGAGAGATATAGAGCAAGGCAGAGAGATATAGAGTGAGAGAGGGAGCGAGAGTGTGTGAGAGCAAGGCAGAGAAACGGATGAACTGACACAGAATACAGAGCATTAGAACACACAGACACACACACACACACTCAGTGAGGCGCCACACACACAAAGTGTTTCCCACACACACACACACCCCAACAGAGCACACACACCCACCCCCACACACACACCCCACACACACCTCTCCTCCACAACCACCAACCAACACACACACCCCACACACAGACTCCACACACACACACCCACACACACACCCCACACACACCCCACACACACACTCCCCACACAATGTCACCGGACACACACCACACACAACAACACACACTCCCCACACACACACACACACCCACACCCACACACAATAACACACCTCTAACACCACACCCCAACACAATTCCACACAATCCACACACACACAGACTCCCCACACACACACCACACACACACACTCCACACACACACACACTCCCCACACACACACACACCTCTACACACACACACCCCTACACACACCCCATACACACACACACCTAAACACACACACAATTTCTAATACATAGACTTCTCTACACACACACACACTTACATTAATAATAGACTCCCACACACACAATACACACCCCACACACAATCCCCCACACACACACACACACACACACACACACCTCTACTACACCCACAATTCTTCTGGCTACACAGACTCCCACACATACACACACACCTCCCACTACACATACACAATTAGCCCCACACACACATGTTACACACACACACTCCACACACACACACACCCCACACAGACACACACCCCCCACACACACACACTCCAATACATTACAGATTACCCCCCCATTAATAGCCCTCACACACACACCCCACACACACACAGACCCCTTGTCACACACACACATACCCCACACACAGACTCCCTACACACACACACACACTCTACTCCCACAACAGACTTCTTACACACACACACACACCCCACATACACTCCTACACACACACACACATCATTACATATTATTACTCACAAGGATTAGTTATAGACACCTCCCTTTCGGCCCTGCAACCCCAGGCCCTATTACACAGATTCACTCTCACCACACAGAGGCCCACACCATACCGCAATTTCCCTACATCATATCCACAGGAGGAGTACCACATTCTCTTTTTCGCCTCAAATTTGTGCCTGGACCGTCATACCAGAAAATACTAGCATCCGGTATTCACATCATACCACACCATACTTCCACAAATACCACATCATACCGCACTACATCATACCCGCACAAAAGTACTCTCACATACCACACCACAAAAAAATACCACGCTTTACACTACATTATACCGCGCTACACCATACCACAAAATACCACATCATACCGCACCACAATTATACTATTAAAATACTACATCATAATGCACTACATCATACCCCGCACTACAATTACACCACCACAAATACCACGCCACAATTACATCATACCGCAGACCACACTATACCACAAATACCACGCCATTACCACATCATACCGCACTACAATCTATACCACAAAATATCACATCATACCGCATCCACACCATACCATAAAATACCATCATACTGCACTACATCATACCGTGAATTACAATCTATGCCACAAAATACCACATCATACCGCACCACACCATACCACAAAATACCACGCCACACCACATCATACCGCACCACACCACACCACACACACACACACCGCACCACACCTCACCACACCACAATACACCGCAGCCCACTTTCTCGTTGGGCCACTGCTAACCCAGAATACGGGTTGCGGCAGCGTCTTCGTGGAGGATATCCCGCCGTACCTGCTGCTCTTTTGAGGAGCCACGGTCAGGCGCTGAGGAGCCACGGTCAGGCGCTGAGGAGCCACGGTCAGGGCGCCAGGCCGGCCGATGGTCTCACGCCGCTAGTCACGCCGCCGTTGCTGAGCCCTTTGGCTTATGGAGGATTTCTAGCGCGGAGCTCTGAGTTACATGCCTGTATATGTGCCTGCGATTCAATCAATGTTCAAGACATGAACATACCGGAGCATACCATATAATACAATATACACCTGCACCTGTGTGCGGTTCCATTACTAACACACATAGAGCGTGCATTCTGTTTGCATGATATGGAGATGTACACTATAACCCTCTGACAGTGAGAGAAGAACCACCCTTGTCTTTACACAAACCCACCTGCCATAGTTATCGGCAGCCTTGTATTCTTTACACAAACCCACCTGCCATAGTTATCGGCAGCCTTGTATTCTTTCATTCTGTGTAACGCCTCCCTTTGCCAATAAAAGAGCTCTGATTCGTTACCTAGCATCTCATAAAGTTGTCATTGTGAAGTATAAAATGGCAAAAGATGATTTTTCCTTATCTTTATCAGATGTATATGTATGCTTGACTCACATATAATAGATATCCATATTGTAATGCATGTAGAAAACGCCTGATGAATTGATGATGTTGTCTTGACTACCCTGGGCCACTACACGCACGTTTTCTACACTCACACCTGGTCACTGCATGCCCACGGCAGCACTCCACAACAAGTCCCCCTCCTCCTCCCCCCTCCCTCCCTCCCCTCCTCCCTCCTCCTCCTTTCATCCCTCCTCCTCGATCCCTCCTCCCCCACCTCCTCCTCCCTCCCCCTCCCCCCTCCCCCTCCCCTCCCTCCCCCACCTCCCCTCCCTCCCCCTCCCTCCCTCTCCCTCCTCCCTCCCTCCTCCCTCCCCACCTCCTTCCCACCCTTCTCTATCCTCCTCTTCTCCTCCTCCCTCCCTCCCCCACCTCCTCCCTCTCTTCCCTCCCTCCTCCCTCCCTCCTCCTCTCCCTCCTCCCTCCTCCCTCCCCCACCTCCTTCCCCCTGCCCCTCCCTCCCTCCCCCCTCCTCCTCCCCTCTTCTCCTCCTCCCCCCTCCCTCCCCCACCTCCTCCCTCTCTTCCTCCTTCCCTCCCCCACCTCCTCCCCCCTGGTCTCACAGAGGTTAGCTGGATTTTGACCTTCGACGGAGGCATGAGTGCCTGCAGTCATACATGCTCGATCTATAAAAATCTGTGTTGTGCACTTTGCAGCCAGGGTCAGAAGACCACCTTGGTGTGAGTCCAGTCCCCCAGCGCACTCCTGGCCACTTTATCACACCAATAATTACTTGTCCCATTCGACAAGCACTTCTAATCCAACATCCTCCGTCTACAGCAGGAGATGGCTGCTGACTGGGCTGGTGAGGTGAGGTGTTAGACGACAAGCAAAGTCCTTTTAGGCAAGTCCCTCCACTTGGCGGCCATATTACAACGGTTTTTGGACACTTATCTGGCATCTATTTCGGCAGAAATGCGCTGTGTTAAGGCTTCACACACCAATCTTGCTCCAGTGGCTAGATCAATGACAAGTACATGTCTTCACAACACACCACATGATTGGCTCAATGTATTCACAACACACCACATGATTGGCTCAATGTATTCACAACACAGCACATGATTGGCTCAGTGTATTCACATGTCGACGTTTTGCCGCGGAAGGGGTGTGGATATGCGTAGACAACTGCCATGTTGCCATTACAACCTATTCCCATGCATTTCTATAAAGGAGTTTTTGAGTGCTGTGTCTCCGCATTAGAAAGTTTCTGCAACAAGCAGGCCTTTCTAAGGTTTTAAAGGGAATGTGCACATGCAAGTGAGGAGACCTTTCTAAGGTTTTAAAGGTGCCATATGTAATGTCCGCCAAAAAATCAATTCATACTCCACATTCCATAAAAGATGGGGGCAGTATACCTCCAGAAAGTGAGTTGGTCTACCCTAGAGTAACAACCGAGACACGTGTATTACAGTTTGGCTGGCGGTTATGTTGCCCGCAGACGGCCTCCCATGGCTGAAACTGGTATTATGACACCTGTCGGGCTGTGGCTAGTAATTTAGCATGCTAATTCAGGTTGATATCTCTGCAGCACTACACCTTGTCATTTTTTTTAATGACATCATCACCCTTATTTCTTCTCATTCTTTTGATGCGTGTAGCTCATTTTTTGGATATTTTTACCTCAATTCTTACACATGGCACCTTTAAAGGGAATGCGCATTTGATGCAGGACAGAAAACATGTTGAACAATGTATGCCCCACCACGCATGTGATGTGGCCACAACAGGACTCCAGCCATAACAAACTATCGTCAGAGTCCAGGAGGCAGGCTGACATGAAATGAAATAGTCTCCCCATAGTTTGGATGGATGCCCTCTCTCCAGCACGGTAACATCAAGAGCCTTACTGTGAAAACTACAGTGACACTCAACATGTTCTAATCCTAATGCCTGCTCTCTAATCAATTACCGAAATAACTACTGTAAGCACTGAAATAATGAATTATTGAACAAACAAACAAACAAACAAACAAACCAAAGTAAATAAATAAACTCACACAGGGCTTACTGGATTAAAGTAAATAAATAAACTCACACAGAGCTTACTGGATTACCTGTCCTCACTCCATCTAGCACATGATCAGTTTTAGAAACTGATGAGCGATCTGGCCTGGGTGCGGCGCGGGCGATTGAGGGACTGCAGTGATTTCTATCGCGCAGGTTTCCTGACACCCGAGGGAGCAGCTTTCAATCCCGTCTTTGAGAGGGGAGAGCTCTGCCAAGATTATGGCCTGCGGTCTGGGCGCTGGTGCTGGGGATGGAAACCGGCCTCTCTAAAGTCCTGCATCTGATGGAGACTCCTGATAACACCTGCTGCCAGGCCCAAGCTCATCACCCCCTCTCCCTCCACATAACCCCCCCTCCACATCACCCCCCACACCCCCACATCACCCCCTCCTTCACCTCCACATCACCCCCCCCCCTCCTCCTCCACATCAAACTCTCCATTACAGGTAAATTCTCACTTATACAGTTCAATTTCTTTGAACTTAACTTTTGGACTTTTGAATTCTTGTGAAAAAACACAGTAAGTAAAAAGTAAACGAGATAAATAAGTAATATGCTGTATGTCTTAATTAATCGTAATGTGAAATAATTGTTTATACTGTCAATACATTTATTTTAACTAGAGTAATGCTCTAAAATAACCAAATTAAACAGATCTAATTATCTACCATGTCATTCATTTATCTCAAAAATCGCTGATATACCACTCATCAACTTTGATGGGTGACTGAAAGATTTAATTTAATGGTGTATGATGAAATAAATAAAGAACATGTTTATCAATTCAGTCGTGACATGAGGAAATATACAGTAACATTAAATGACACACACACACACACACACAAACACACACATACATACACGTACACACAGACAAACACACACACACACACACACACAAAAAATATTGCCAAACTTAGAGGGCTGATGTCAAAAGATGATTTAGAAAAACTCATTCATGCATTTATCTCCAGCAGGGTTGATTACTGCAATGGATTTTCACAGGCCTTCCTAAAAAGACTATTAAACAGCTTCAGGTGATACAAAATGCAGCAGCTAGGATTCTAACAAAAACTAAAAGAACTGACCACATTCCTCCAATTCTTAAGTCCCATGCTTTCTGCTAACTGCACTGAGTTATAATTTCTGAATCTGTCTTGAAAATTATTCTACCTTGTGTCTTTTATTTTGTCTTTTTAATCATTCTCTATTTTTAAATGATTTTACCTTGTGTGTTTTATGTTTTCTTTTATTATTATCTTTCCCTTTTGAACTATTCTTTGACTATAATGCCCTTCTATGCTTTTATTTTTTATTATTGTTTGGTTTTGTTTATGTAAAGCCCATTGAATGACCTCTGTGTATGAAATGCTCTATAAAAATAAACTTGACTTGACTTGACTTGACTTGACACACATACCCACACACACACACATCGCTGCATCGCCAAGACGCCCGCACACATGGGTGTCGAGAGCCAGATGATGCATCCTGCAGCCTGGACGAATGTGATCAACACATCAGGTGTGGCGTGTGTGTGAAGACGAGCTCCATCCGTCACACCACAACACAAAACTAACGTCCAGCCCTCCTTCTCCCTGAGGTGATCGATGGCGTCGGCGGCCATACATCATCCCCCCGAGAGGAATACCTCACTTCACCCCACCTCTGCTCAGCGCAGAAGAGAAGACCAATCCCAGCGCAGAGTGATGCGAGGCCAGGCCCATGTCTACTATGATGCTAGGCCAGGCCCATGTCTACTATGATGCGAGGCCAGGCCCATGTCTACTATGATGCGAGGGGCCCCATGGCCCATATGATCACTATGCCCATCTACTATGATGGGCCAGGCCCATGGCCCATGTCTACTATGATAAGCAGGCCAGGCCCATGGCCCATGTCTACTATGATCACGAGGCCAGGCCCATGGCCCATGTCTACTATGATGCGAGGCCAGGCCCATGGCCCATGTCTACTATGATGCGAGGCCAGGCCCATGGCCCATGTCTACTAAGATGCGAGGCCAGGCCCATGGCCCATGTCTACTATGATGCGAGGCCAGGCCCATGGCCCATGTCTACTATGATGCGAGGCCAGGCCCATGGCGCATGTCTACTATGATGCGAGGCCAGGCCCATGGCCCATGTCTACTATGATGCAGGCCAGGCCCATGGCCTACTATGATAAGCCAGGCCCATGGCCCATCTACTATGATGCGAGGCCAGGCCCATGGCCCATGTCTACTATGATGCGGGCCAGGCCCATGTGTCTACTATGATGCCCCATGTCTACTATGATGCGAGGCCAGGCCCATGGCGCATGTCTACTATGATGCGAAAATTGCCAGGCCCATGTCTACTATGATGCGAGGCCAGGCCCATGGCTACTATGATGCGAAATAGCCCATGGCTATGATCGCGCAGGCCAGGCCCATGGCGATGTCTACTATGATGCGAGGCCAGGCTCATGTCTACTATGATGCGAGGCCAGGCCCATGGGCCCATGTCTACTATGATGCGAGGCCAGGCCCATGGCGATGTCTACTATGATGCGAGGCCAGGCCCATGTCTACTATGATGCGAGGCCAGGCCCATGGCCCATGTCTACTATGATGCGAGGCCAGGCCCATGGCGCATGTCTACTATGATGCGAGGCCAGGCCCATGTCTACTATGATGCGAGGCCAGGCCCATGGCCCATGTCTACTATGATGCGAGGCCAGGCCCATGGCGCATGTCTACTATGATGCGGGCCAGGCCCATGGCGACTATGTTCACTATGATGCGAGGCCCAGGCCCATGTGTCTACTATGATGCGAGGCCAGGCCCATGGCCCATGTCTACTATGATGCTAGGCCAGGCCCATGGCGATGTCTACTATGATGCGCAGGCCAGGCCCATGGCGCATGTCTACTATGATGCGAGGCCAGGCCCATGTCTACTATGATGAGGCCAGGCCCATGGCGATGTTCACTATGATGCGAGGCCAGGCCAGGCCCATGTCTACTATGATGCGAGGCCAGGCCCATGTCTACTATGATGTGAGGCCAGGCCCATGGCGCATGTCTACTATGATGCGAGGCCAGGCCCATGGCGCATGTCTACTATGATGCGAGGCCAGGCCCATGGCGATGTCTACTATGATGCGAGGCCAGGCCCATGGCCTACTATGATGCGAGGCCAGGCCCATGGCGTCTACTATGATGCGAGGGCCAGGCCCATGGCGCGATGTCTTCATTGGTGATGCGAGGCCAGGCCCATGGCGCATGTCTACTATGATGCGAGGCCAGGCCCATGGCGCATGTCTACTATGATGCAAGGCCAGGCCCATGGCGCATGTCTACTATGATGAAGGCCAGGCCAGGGTCCATGTCTACTATGATGCGAGAGGCCAGGCCGATGGCCCATGTCTACTATGATGCAAGGCCAGGCCCATGTCTACTATGATGCGAGGCCAGGCCGATGGCCCATGTCTACTATGATGCAAGGCCAGGCCCATGTCTACTATGATGCGAGGCCAGGCCGATGGCCCATGTCTACTATGATGCAAGGCCAGGCCCATGTCTACTATGATGCGAGGCCAGGCCGATGGCCCATGTCTACTATGATGCAAGGCCAGGCCCATGACTACTATGATGTGAGGCCAGGCCGATGGCCCATGTCTATTATGATGTGAGGCCAGGCCGATGGCCCATGACTACTATGATGTGAGGCCAGGCCGATGGCCCATGTCTACTATGATGTGAGGCCAGGCCCATGGCCCATGTCTACTAGCTCTGTGTGCTTCTGTGTCAAAGATCTGTAAGCTGCATTAAAAAAAAAAAAAAAAAAAAAAAAACGTGACCCAGTAAGTAGAGGGATTATGGCTCTCGATTAGAATGTGTACTGAAGCTCGCTCTGCTCGTACAGACCACCCTTCACCAGGCCAGGGGATGGGGCACGACAGCTGGAGCCATCCACAACAAAAAGCAGAGAGAGAAAGCAAAATCATAGTGCTTGACAAAAAACTGTGTGTGTGTGTGTGTGTGCGTGTGTGTGTGTGTGCGTGTGTTTGTCAGTGTGTGTACGTTTGGGTGTGTATGTTTATGTGTGTGTGTGTGTTTGTGTGCCTGTCAGTGTGTGTGCATGTATGTGTGCGTGTGTGTGTGTGTGTGTGTGTGTGAGAGTGTGTGTGTGTGTGTGTGTGTGTGTGTGTGCGCGTGGAGTGTGTGTGTGTGTGTGTGTGTGTGTGTGTGTGTGTGTGTGATAAACTGCATATGAGTATGCTGTGCAAGGGAGTGTGAAGGAGAACATTTGCCATTCCTGTTTCTGCACCTTTCATGAATAGGTTGGAAAGAAACACTGCTGGAAAAAGCACAACAACTGCAACTTTAAATCTCCCTCGTCAGTCTGCACCACAGACAGGTAGTGTAGGCAGGAGGCAGCCGCACTGAGCTGTGTTTGCTAGCACTTCACTGGGATATGAGAGAGAGAGAGAGAAAGAAGGAGAGAGAGAGAGGAGAGAGAAAAGGAGAGAGAGAGAGAGAAGGAGTGAGAGAGGAGAGAGAGAAAAAGGAGAGAGAAAGAGAGAGAAGGAGAGGAGAGAGAGAAGGAGAGAGAGAGAGAGAAGGAGAGAGAGAGAGAGAAAGGAGAGAGAGGAGAGAGAGGAGAAAGGAGAGAGAGAAGGAGAAAGGAGAGAGAGAAGGAGAGAGAGAGAGAAAGGAGAGGAGAGAAAGGGGGAAAAAGAGGGAGATGTGTTCCAGCGTGACAAATGGCCAATGAAAACTGCTCTGTTTGGGACGCTGTGCTCTACGGTACAGGAGACTAGAGGCCACTCTTAAACACAAATAAGACGTCCAGCCTTGTGCTAGATACAACTTCATAATGGAAGCATGCAGACGTTTGTTTGGAGCTTCAGTACATGCAGACATTGCCAGTCACCTTTTCCGTCTCTTCACAAAGCTGCTCGCATGAGCTGTCCTGACGGGAAACACCTTATATGGCCATTCAATCTTCTACTGGAAAATTGATTGATGCACATATATTTGCATCTATTAAATTTCTATATATGTGCGTGTGTCTGTAAACGTTGCCCTGACGACCTTACGTTTTGATCCTACAGCTGATCAGAACTCCCTAGATCAGGAGAATGTCCATTTTTAACTCTTCCGTAGATCAGGAGAATGTCCATTTTTAACTCACATAACACAGTGGATGGGAACACACACAGATGTACAAGGATATATATATATATATATAATATGAAGACACACAGATGTACAAGGATATATATAACACACACAGATGTACAAGGATATATATATATATAATATGAACACACACAGATGTACAAGGATATATATATATAATATGCAAATGAGCTGAATGGCCCCACTACTGTGTTCTGCTTGTACATCCAGTAAGAGCACTAGTGAACCACCAGTCAGTAAGAACACTAGTGAATCACCGGTCAGTAAGAGCACTAGTGAACCACCGGTCAGTAAGTGCACTAGTGAACCACCGGTCAGTAAGAACACTAGTGAACCACCGGTCAGTAAGAGCACTAGTGAACCACCGGTCAGTAAATGCACTAGTGAACCACCGGTCAGTAAGAACACTAGTGAACCACCGGTCAGTAAGTGCACTAGTGAACCACCAGTAAGAACACTAGTGAACCTCCAGTAAGAACACTAGTGAACCTCCAGCCACCGGTCAGTAAGAACACTAGTGAACCACCAGCCACCGGTCAGTAAGAACACTAGTGAACCACCAGCCACCGGTCAGTGCTGTGCTTTTGGTGACTATATTATCCCAGCACACTAGCAGGCCTCCACAGGGGAGGATTAAATGTGTGTGTGTGTGTGTGCGTGTGCGTGTGCGTGTGTGTGTGCGTGTGTGTGGGGCAGGGGGGGGGGGGGACTGATTGCTTCTCAGGCTGACCTACATGACCACACTGGAGTGAGGCTTGGACTCTGACATACATTTCTCCATCCCCACAAGTCCCCCAGTGACCGTCAGTTAGAAAGCCCCCATTACACACACACACACCATCATTGCACAGCAACAGGAAAGAAAGATGAACAGAGTGAATGAGGAAGAGAGGAATTATCACAAACATAGATGGAGAGAGCAAGAGACGGAGAGAGAGAACGAGTGAGTCAAAAACAGCACTGAGAGATGGAGAGAGAGAGACAGAGAGAGAGAAAAAGGAAGATCCTTCAACAGCAATCAGAAAGCACAAGAGAGATGGGGAGAAAGAGGGGGAGAGAGAAAGAGGGTGAGAGAGAAAGAGAGAGAGGAAGTGGTGAAAAAATAAAACCGAGGGAGGAAGTGCAAAAAAAGAAAGAGTCCAGCTGGAATTCTTCGCTCTCCTCCTGACCCTGGCACAAAAGGACGAGTGCAATGGACGCGCGTGTTAACAGCAGGATTCCATTTAGGCAATTGCACTGCTGTCCCAATAGTGGACCTCTCCCAGGCTCTTTACCCCATCACCTCACCACTGTCAGCACACACACACACACACACACACACGCACGCATGCACGCACGCACACACACACACACACACACACACACACACACACACACACACACACGCACGCACAACGGACACGCACGCGCACACAGACACACACACAGAAATGAGTACTCCCCTCCCCCACACACACACAGAAATGAGTACCCCCCCACACACACACACAGACAGACACACACACACATACACACGCACACACAGAAATGAGTACCCCCCCACACACACACACACACACACACACACACACACACACACACACACATGCATGTATGCAAAGGCAAACACATGCTTGAGCACACACACACACACACACAGTGAAAACAGGCCTGCAGTCATGCGTTTGCCTGCCAAGGGAAAAACCCTGATGCACAAAAGAGCTCAAAAAGAGACTAAAGTCCATGTACACGTCCCATTAAAGCAACATCTTAACGGCTCAAAAATCACTGGAAGCCAGAAATTGCACTAAATGACAGCACATAAAGACTACAAAAGTAACAGCAGTCATCTGCTCTTGTTTAAACCCTAACAATATTGGAGTTTACTGTCAAACACAATGCAGTTAGAGTTGAATGTTTGCAATTAATATCTTGCATGGAACCACAGCACATGGCGTCCTTTAAGTAATTTATCTCTAATAACGAAATCATTGGGGTAACAAATGCTCTTAATAACAACGCAATCTCAGTTCTCACACAATTTCATCGAGGTGTGCCCATCAGTAATAAAGCACGGCTGCAATTTTCTGCCGTGTGCCAAAATATTTGTGCTCTAGTGTGATTCAAATTGCTGTGAATATTGTGCTGAGGCATTTAAAAGGAGATCCATCACCTGGTCCTCCACTCGGTTTAAAGGCTTTCAGTGGTGTATTGGGAGAGGCAGCGGAGCCATTAGGTCTAACGCCGCGTGGCTGTCATCTACGCTAACACCAGACATTGCCAATTACTTCTGTGGTGGTTAAAAAAAGCATGTGAAACCTACTGATTGCACAAACAAAATGGTTTACAAAGGGAGCATCTTATTTCATAAGGTATGTGTGAATTTGTGTGTGTGTGTGTGTGTGTGTGTGTGCCTGTTTCTCCCATTCTCTCTCTCTCTAGCTATCTGTGTATGTGTGTGCCTGTCTCTCTTCCTCTCTCTAGTGTGTGTGTGTGTGTGTGTGCGTGAGTGCACACGTGTGTGTGTGTGTGTGTGTGTGTGTGTGTGTGTGTGTGTGTGTGTGTGTGTGTTGAGTGCACACGTGTGTGTGTGTCTGTCTCTCTTATTCTCTCTCTCTCTCTCTCTCTCCCTATCTGTGTATGTGTGTGCCTGTCTCTCTTCCTCTCTCCAGTGTGTGTGTGTGTGTGTGTGTCTGTGTGTGTGTGTGTGAGAGAGAGAGAGTTTGTGTGTATATATCTCGCTGCTGCAACATCAAAGCAGTGAGATGGCAGAAGCATGGAGTAGTCTTGTCTTGGATATGTCACAGCAAAGTTTACTTTTAAGGAGCCAGTGAAGATAAAAAGCTGGCGCCTGGCATGAAAGCTTGTTGCCTTCATTTTGTCATAAACAAATATGTTGTAATTGCAGCTTCTCTCGAAAGGCACCACCTCTCGTACTTTGAAGAGGTGGAGTAATTGTGTTCTCAGATAATGGATCGCATGTGAAATGATTAATTACTCTGCTGTGTGCTGAGAGGATGCAGTCTGCCTCCGCTCCCAAAATGATGGCAGCCCCTCCCCCACCTCACAAAGCCCCCGCCTTGTGTTCTAGCGCTGTGCTTGAGACGGGCTGCATTTTAATGACATTCAGACGGCTTCCATCAACTCACCTGAAAATCCCTCTCTGTCAAAGCCTGTGTGCAGCTAGTAATGGCAGATACAGTTCACAAAGAGTCTGTGACATTCATTTAAATGGAGAAAGCCCATCACTGACTGTGTGCATTAACGTCTTAGTAGGGAGAGGCTGGAGCAGATTAAACCATATCATATGTGACATTTACAGGGCTTAAAGCAAATAAATGATCTGTGTCAGAAGTTAAACGTGTGGGAGGACTGTGGGAGGTAAAAGTCCCCATCTGACATATAAATAATTCTGTCAACTTCATTACAAACAGCTCTGAGTTTGACCTTTGAACTCCATTAAAAAAGAAATGCAGGAAAGAGCTGAATAATGAACTGAAGTCAATACTGTTCTGCCACAACAAACTAAATTCATTATTCAGAGCAAAGCGTACCTTGAGGCATGTATTTGGCCCAAAACAACTTTATCAGTTTGATCAACAATTGATCACAGCTGTGATGGTGGGCTTTATGCAAGAGTGACTTGTTTACTTCCTGTTTACTCATTTCAAAAAAGCTATGCACTTACGACTGCCTACTTATGTAATCAACAATGAGCTCCCCACTCCAACACACTACTTGAAAAAAAGCACTTGTTAAACTGTGAGCTGAAGCACTGAAGATCAGTGGTTGGCTTACAGCCTTTAAACCAAAGCAGGGCTTGAAAGAATAACACTGTCAGTAAATATTTATGTTGCTTGTTTCAGAGCAAGAATAAGACAACAGATTTCAGAATCTGACCTAGATGTAGCCGTTCAAAAAAAAGAGCTACCGGTATGCTACTTGCCGACACGTCTGCAGTCAAATTCAGCAGGGGTAAAACTCTGTGAAGGAGGAGAGGCAGAGGAGGGTGTTTCATCACGTTTGTTTTGCAGGTTGCGCGTTCAAACGTGCCGAAACTGTTCCCGCTACATGCTGAAGAGCAGACTAAGGAGACTCCCGCAGCACTGTATTGTTTAGTGCAGTGAGGCCCATGTGGTGTCTACTGAATCCAATCCTGGCCCATGTGATGTCTACTGAATCCTGGCCCATGTGGTGTCTACTAAATCCAATCCTGGCCCATGTGGTGTCTACTGAATCCAATCCTGGCCCATGTGTTGTCTACTGAATCTAATTCTGGCCCATGTGGTATCTACTGAATCCAATCCTGGGAGCGATTTTTGGATCATGCGCCAGTCCACACCTTATGTTGTTAATTGCCACACCCCTGGGCGCAAGGTTTAATAAAAGTGGAGCGTATGGAAAAAAATTCATCACTGACTGGGTGTACGATGTGAATAAGCCCTGGTCGAGCATTGCGCCATGTTACGCCAGGTGCACAATAGGGCCCATGGAGTCACTTTTTTCTCACTCTTTCCACTTGCCACTGCCGAATGCCTTGTGACTAAAGCTTAAGAAACGCAAGGTGTCAAATGAAGCTCCATCACAGGCAGCGGCTGAATGAAATCTGCAACTTTAAAAGGGGAATTTGTGGTTCTAATTCAAAACACTAACCTGACATTTGCACCAAAGCAGAGTGTGTCACCACTTGAGGCCCTGTGATACGGTAGGTAGCAGGGAAAAAAACATATGACCAGGGTTCCCCGGATCCAGCTAATGAGAACAAACTGCCTCGTCGTCTCTCACTGGTCCAAAGCGAGACAGTTGTTCTGCAGAGGAGGGACACAGGACACAGGGGAGGGACACAGGACACAGGGGAGGGCAGCGGAGGACGGAGGGGAAGAGTCTTCACACAGACTCACTTCTGGCCAAAAGGCTCCATTTTTAATGCTGCTGAGGACGCTGAGAGCTACCTTGGAGGAGGGAGTCGATCGCGAAGCGTTTATTACGGATCACGCACGGCATCAGAGAAACATGGAGGACACAGAGTACAGATGGAGCTGTGGCGCTATTAAACAGCCAAGTGACAGCCATGAGCATAAGCAGTCAAATGAATATATCAGTGCTGGCGCTGAGATATCTAGCCACTGAACATATCAGCACTAAGGAATCTGAGGAATCTAGCCACTGAACATATCAGCACTGGCGCTGAGGAATCTAGCCACTGAACGTATCAGCACTGGCGCTGAGGAATCTAGCCACTGAGTAATTGCCTTTTTAGTTGCTCGGGAACTATTATGGAGCGCATACTTAGGTACAAATGTCACATTCTTAAAAGAGTATCGACATGCACAGAGGAATAAGGAGACGCAGCTGCAGTAGATTAAATCCAAATGGACTCTTCTCCTCAGAACATTAGAGGATCGCAGTGGAAAGAAGAAGCAGGATGGCTGAAATACCACTGCTAAGGCTACACACTTGCTGCCTTTGGCGGTTTATTAAGGAACACATTTAATTTTCTAATTTCGAAAATGGATTTTTTTTCCAACTGAACATCCTGCTGCACTCTTGATGAATTGAAGATAACCTTCGACTGAATGTGTACATATATAACACTGCATTTATTCATTCTGATGAGCCCTACCTGTAAGCAAGCAGGCCAAACATAATTACGAGAGGAGCCGGAGGCGCAGAATAGATTGAAATGACATGGGCTTCAGATCTCATTTGAATAGCACACTTTATTAACTTCCTCCCAAAAAGAATAGTTCATTAGTTACTGTATTAGTTATTTTCAGCCAGGTGTAATTTTTCTGATTAATTGCATTTTACATCTCTAGACTGCTGCTGGTGTCTCAGCAGAGTGCTTTCAAGGTTACAACAGAGCTCTGGATCCGTTTATCTAAAAACATGCCTGAACATGTGCTAATGTTGCCGTCATTATGAAATGGCAGGAAATAATCAACGTAATTGAATCATTACTCTCAATCCAGCCTTGCTTAATCAGAAAACCTACATTATCCACATTCCTTTAGGTTGCTAATTATTCTGCCTATTTCAGCTATTCTCTTGGCTGTTCTGAAAAGAGATCAGCCACAGTATAGACTGAGTATCAGACTGAGCTATGGGCACAACTACGACTGGTGGCAGCAGAGTTGGTAGTAAGACTCGCATCTGTGTTGGAGTAATGCATCACACATGCGCATAATCAACCACTACTATGAATGTGCAGTGAAAAGCCAGACCTGAACAGGCACAGGGGTCAGATAGGCCTGTGTCATATGGGCATATGGGTCGAGTGCCCATGGCAACCAGGTTTGATTCCCCGCGGTCATTTCCTGATCTCTCCCATCTCTCTGTCCAGATCATATCCTGTCATCCTTGACTGTCCTATCAAACTAAAAAAAAAAACAAGCCCCCCAAAAAAGATCGTGAAAAGCAGGACCCAGGTCCCCTAAAAATAACATGGACTAACTTCAATTAAAAAACGACAACCCGACAAGGTCTTCTTCAGGCAAAAAAAAATAACACTAAACTGTACAGTTATCTTGTTTGTGTCAGACCAAAATAGCATAGCTGCGTTGCTTGAACAGTTCTACCGATTATTTAATTTAAGAAAATGCCACTTGTTTGTGTCTGCAGCTCTCTGTGCTAGTCGATAGCATCTGTGAGAAGGGTCTTCATCAGTCAACACTGAAGTGCAGATAAAAGGATGTGACTGACAGCTGAGCTCTTAGGATGTCAAGTGTCAAAGTGTCAAACACTGATGAATTCTAAACAAAGGCTGGAAAATAGCTCCTCTCACACACTGTAAAGACTACCCTCACTGCATATGCAGTCATATTGAGAGATGTGGAGAGCCACTTGTGGGTTGCACTAGACTGAAGATGCTACAGGTGTTTCTCTGCTAATTTATTGTAGTTTTCTTGAGTGAGGAGGTAGGAACAGGAAAAAAGACCTTAAAAGCAAACGGATAGCAGATCGAACTGGAGCCCTGCTAAAGAAACAAAACACAACAGTAGGGATTAAGATGACAGAGACAGACCAGGAGCGCGTCTCCCTGGGATCTGAACCCTCTGGGAACATGTCACACACGGCCTTCTCACACACTGCCGAGGAGCGGCAGCTCCACGTGAAAGGTAGAAGAAGCTCACACAATCGGGCAGGAGAGAAAGCAGCCCCAGAAGAGGCCATCAGAGTCCACAGCCAATGAAAAAAGAAGGAAAAAGATGATACCATGCCCAGAAAAATAGCTCAGAAATAGGGAAGTTGGAGCCCTTCAGGCTGGTGCTCTGCTCTGCTGAACACATCATGCTAATAATTAGCCAGCCATTCAGCTTGCACTAAGGAGGCTGCTTAATGCAAATTGCAGCGCTCGTTGCAATCTTGGAGCGATGCTGTTTGCCATCCAGAGCCGTGGCACATTGGGGGCAAGATTGCTGCCGCACCTGCGAGCCTCTTGCCGGTCGGCGGCATCTGGTCATGAGCAGGTCAGGCGTGGCTCCCCGGTCCACTGAAGGCCTGTCAAAAGCTTCGCATCGCTAATAGGCTCTCCAGATTAGCGGGCTAAGCCGAAAAAGCTGAAAGCGAGTGGGGCAGGCAGGCGAGAGTTTGCCCCAGCCGCACTCCTGCTAGTCTCTTAGGGCAGCTCTGGCTGACTCTGGCCTGCCAGGCTGTGGAGAAACCTCTGTCCCTCCCATTAGGCTTAAAGCTTCATCCAAAGCCACCCATGCTGGTACCACTCTCTCTCTCTCTCTCCTTCCCTCTCACTCTCTCACTCTCAGTCTCTCTCTCTTTCTCTCTCTCTCTTCCTCTCTCTCTCCTTCCCTCTCAGTCTCTCTCTTTCACTCTTCCTCTCTCTCTCTCCCTCTCACTTGCTTGCATTTTTCGCACCCTGTGCGACCCCCAGTCAGAGATATATCAACAAGGGTCAAGAAGGTTCTGCTTGAAACGGGTCACACCTCCCCACCACCACCACCACCACTACCACTCACTCACTCAACCACCCACACACACCCACCCACACACACCACAGGGCTGCCCAGGGTTGGGGCTAGAGAGTACTTGTTAGCAAATTAGTCACTAAGCAAATGGATAGCCACCCTCAGTGCCAGACAGGCTAACGGACAGGAAGCCATTAGTAGCTATCAGAGCTGCAGCTGTGGGAGGCCTGAGGCCCAGCTGAGACGAGTCAAAGCTCCCAATTGGGCAAAGGGCCATTTGTGTGTTTGTTTTTTTCCCCTAACGTGGCACCACAGGGGTAAAGAGGATGTAAGTACATATAAATAAATCCAGCTCTAGCGCTTTGAGTGAGAGGGAAACAAAATATGAAAAATGAAAAGTGCTCAGTGTCATCACAAAGGATTTTTTATGGCAAAGGCATGTATGTTTTTTTTTTGGAGATGCATTGTTGTGTCTGCAGGCATCCTGCCATTGTTTCTCTGTCTGTCTGTGTGTCTGTCTCTCCCCCTCCCTCCAATTTTTCTTCTTCAGTCTCTTTCTTTCTGTCTCTGTCTGTCACTCTCTCCTCCTCTGTTTTATCGCTCTCTTTTCTCTCTCTCACTCCTTCCCTTTCTCTCTCTTCTCTTTCTCGTGGCAGGAGAAGGAAGCAATGTGTCACTGTTCTACAGCCTGTGACTGACTAAGCTTCAGCTATGCAAAAACAGCCCAGTGAAATGGTTCAGCCCATAAAACAAAGCGTTTAACAGCACAACTCTTCCCCGCAGGAACCGCTACAAAACCTGTTGTTTTCCTCTCCTCCTGAAGGCTTTGTGGGCTGACACATGTGGATACAGAGGTCTCTGCGTTTTTTTTCCTCCTGCAGTTCGTCTGCGACACACCCCTGTTGACATTTACCGGAGGGGGAAAGTTGAGTGTGGCGACTGACATTAAAGACTTGAAATAGAGGCGTCCCTCCCAGCCAAGACAGAGCATCACATCCCTCCCAACCTACGCCCCCCCCCACACACACACACAGACACACATACACACACTAACTCCTGGTCTCTGTGCACAGAGCTGACATCTGTGGCAAAGCGGGGTGATTTCTCAACATCAGTGAGTGTCTCTGTGTCTTTCTCCTCACACGTATTAAAGGTACACTAGGGTGATTTCTCAACATCAGTGAGTGTCTCTGTGTCTTTCTCGTCACGCGTTTTAAAGGTATACTTTGCAGGTTAGGGATTTTTGGTGTCTGTAGAGCTCCCTCTAGAATCGCGATATATTTATATTTTACTCTGCTGTTGTAAATAGCAAACTTCTTGTGACTTATCCCCCTGTACACAATGAAAATGCTTTTGCTGTGGAGGCAAAGGATTAACAACAGGTAAAAACTATCCCCAAAGAGCTATATCTATTGACAAGGTAATGTTTCATGATTCTCGTGATTTGTCGGGCCGCCGTTTTTTAAGTTGCATGGCTGGTTTTCTCGGTAGCGACTCGGTAGCTATGCTAGGTGAACGATTCGCCTATTACAAGTTAGTTTACAATTGGCTTTGTAAAGGTGAATATCTTTAAGGTACCTTTAAGGGACATACTTGCTTTTTTAAGGGACATACTTGCTTCAGTTCTACACCCTAGGTATTCAGACCCGTAAGAGTCGTAAGTAAGACTATGTTAACACGAAGCAGGGTATTTTCCTAAACGAATATCGAGCCATCTACGTTTGCAAATAAAACTGCATTTACACAAGACCATTTTTTTTTTAAATGTGTTTACACGAACCCGTGTACATACATGCTGTCATGAGCACGCCAAACCACAGTGGCAGTCTAACGAAAAGCTCAAGCTCACATTAACCAATCAGAACCCTGAAAAGTTAGCCTGACGAGCCAGACCCACATTAAAATGTAGGGTCTGGGCACTAACCATTCGCAGTGCTCAGTCCGAGGGGCGGGATAATCAGTTGTCTTTCAAATTCCCTCTGCACGCAATAGGACAGCGGCAGCCCTATGAGTCCCATGTGTTTCCCACCAGCGGGGCTGGTTGGCTAGTTCAAACGTTTGCCAACTTAATAAAAGCTTAACTCGTGTCACACTGTTCGCCAGCAGCAACATCCGTCTTATTTGTTTTGAAGTAGCAGGGAATTCAAGCCAAACCGTTGCAACTCTGCCATCAATCATTATGTTAAGCCCACCTAACAACTCTATACACGATTTCATTGGCCTGATTAAGTTTCGATTTCTGGAGCTCACAAGCCAACGGAGAGTTGCTAGACTAGCCCTGGCAGCAAATGTAATTTGCTGCCGCTAGGGGCGCGTCTAGATTTCTAAGCTACTGAAAAGTCGCACGTGAGAACATGTAAATGTAAACATTGGTCGCACATTTGGTGTACTTCTGTCGATACTTTTTGACGCGTTGGCTGCCCAAAACTCCGTTTACCACAGTTTACAACCAAACGCATAAACAAAGTTTTCCAAACAAATCACTTTGGCCGGAGTTTTTTTGGATATCCATTTTACGGGGCGAATTCTCCGTTTGCGTCTAAATGAAAGGCTCAAACGTAGGGAAATGTCTTCGTTTATAAAAATACACATGCTCGTGTAAACGGGGTCTAAGGCCTCCACCCGAGGTATTCAGACCCGTAAGAGTGGTAAGTAACGCAGGTCCTGCATGCTCATGACCAGTCATATACTATACCTGCACTATCATGTGAATATTGCATCTCACGTACGTGTCACGCTATTTTTTGAGGACTTGCTCGACCGAGGACTTAGACTTTTTGAGGACTTGCAACAAACGGACACAAGTTACGCGTGGCAGCCTTGAAGCGTAGGTGTAGCCTTACACTTAGCAACTTACACTGCCAGGGCACAGAATGTGTGTGTGTGTGTGGGGAGTGGGGGGCTGAGGCAGTTCCAATCACAGCGAGGATGGTACTTCCTCCAAACAAACAGCCAGGCCTTTTTGTTTTATTACCAGAGCTCTGTTTGATTTGTGTGAATAGGTCTGTGGAATAGAGGTTGGGGGGGCACTCTTGAAATGGCTTAGAATTGCAGAGCAAGCGACGGGATCTGCAATTGCTTGGACGAATGCCTGAAATTTGCACTGAATGAATATTCATTGGATAAAGAACCCCTCTGACTTGACTTATGGTTTGATCTTGAGAACATGGCAGAGTGCAGTGAGTTTAGCTCAGAGTGGATAATCGGAGACCCTTGCTATGCAGGAAATGAAACATAGCTTATATAGCTTAATATGAAACCACAGTCTGTGTATCCAAGTCTCTCTCTCTCTCTCTCACTTCCTTATCAAAACCATGCTATTACATTAATACAAGCTGAGAGCAATCAGTAAATGAAAGTCACACCATTTGGAACAGTTGTTATTTGTAAACATCAAAAGACCATAATACAGTGAACAGTCCCAATCACAGGCCTGACATTTTCTGAAAATGGACTTAATAGCTAATATTCACTCGTCAAAGGGAATCTCATTGGGCTGCCGATAAAAAGGTGCTGAATGAGAAAGGTAATTTTCCGCTGTATTCATCACAGGAGCTACTTTACGACGGATGGAAAGAATATTTGGTCTGGTCTTTTGTGTGGCTCAGATGGCTCTCTTCACATCCGAACTCCAAAATAAAATATTACTAGATGACAAATAGCATCATTGATTTGGCACAGAGAAGTCTACACTCCAAATAGCAGTTCTTTAACAAGCACAGTCCTTTAGCATCCTCCTGAAGCACTTCTTAGCTTCTGCAGTCCTCTCAAAGACGCCTGGCCAGGGCGCGCTCCCCCTCTACAGCATGTATGCTACATTATTCAGCAGGAGCGGGCGGATTTCGGCGGATTGCCTTCCTCGTTCACTGAACTATGTCAAAGCAAAGGGGAAGGCGGTTCGGAGGGGGAGAACGTATTCGTTGATATTCCCTGCCCGTGAGACAGTTAAATCCAGTGACTGACATATCAACCCCAGACTCAGATTACGCCGCTGAAACGGATCGGAGATTTGCCTATGCTGTAATCCATGGGTTGTTTGGCCTAGAAACGGACGTAATCACCGCAAGTCATTATTACATATATATGTATTGTAATCGGAGAGTAAGCATATTGTGTGTTTGGAGGATAACTGAGTTGATCTGGTGGGGGAGTCATTAAAGCAATCAGGGTACCTCTGAAGCAAAGCCACTAAGGCAGGCACGACATTCTCCATATACCCCTCCTTCTCCACACAGCAAATCATTACGCTGATTCATACACTGATTGATTAAAACTGAGGCACGACAAATTCAGCTATATAGTGTTTGATAATAGATTGACGCACACACAGACATACACACATACACCTACACAAACACACACGCACATACACACACATACACACACACATATGCACGCACATACGCACGCACGCACGCATGCACACTGTGCACAGCACACCATCCATTTACTCCAGGTTTGGCCAAAACAAGATCAATAATCACAACCAAGATAATCCAAGGTCATTATTATACAGCAAAAGATAAACCCTAAACTCGGAGCAGGGCACCAGAGGGCTGAGAGGCTAAGAATGCTAACGGTGAGCTAACTTAAAGAGTGCACACACACACACACACACATCTCGGCCAAGGATTTAACCTTCCATCTACATTCACAAATCCTCTGCAGAGAAGAGGAATTACCACAGGCCTGTACGTGCAGCCCGCCGTCTTTAACCAAATGAGTGGTTGTGTGTTTGATGCTCATTATTATGAGCGCACAGATGAGAACGTTGCAAGGGTCAAGCTGCATGGCCACAACCCAAGTCAGCATTTGTATATTCCTGTGGAGCATCGGTGGGTCTGACGCCCTGTGAACTGTACCACGCGCACATCTGGCGGAGAGTCAGATGTTGTAGACAGTAATCTTTTTAGATGTGGCTTTTTGCATTTTTGGCCAGCTGGACTACAGATATACAGTCCACTCTAAACTAGTGGTCTTTACTCTGTGTGTGGCCGCGGTCGCCCTACATTTTTAGCCATGTTTATCCGCCCGCTGAAAACTGTCCCCCAATATCTATAACCGGCCATTCCAATTAGGCTTGTGCTGCTACAGCGCTGCCACAGCATTACTACAGAGTCTATTTATTTGTTTGCAGCCCCAGGCCTCACAAATGTAGGTCTCTGTAAATCAGTCCGTTTGCTTTCACGGTTAAGACTTACAGTACAAGTTAAAGTCATTGGAGCGTGTGATATTCCTCATCATTCTACAGTCTACAGTACATGCATTTTTCACTTTGGCTGCATCTCTAGTTTCCAGCACATGTAACGTTTCTGATCTCAATG